>NC_048299.1:206079457-206379457 GCF_013100865.1 Trachemys scripta elegans
ATCAGAGGGGTAGCCGTGTTAGTCTGAATCTGTAAAAAGCAACAGAGGGTCCTGTGGCACCTTTAAGACTAACAGAAGTTTTGGGAGCATAAGCTTTCGTGGGTAAGAACCTCACCTCTTGCATCTGAAGAGGTGAGGTTCTTACCCATGAAAGCTTATGCTCCCAATACTTCTGTTAGTCTTAAAGGTGCCACAGGACCCTCTGTTGCTTTTCGCAAACAAAGAGTAACTATTAATGGAATGATGTCAGACTGGAAGGGGGTCTCAAGGGGGGTTCCACAGGGATCTGTTCTGGGTCCATTGTTATTTAACATCTTTATTAATGACCTGGATGTAGGAATAGAGAGCATATTGATCAAATGTCCAGATGACACACAGCTACTCCAAACACTTTGGAGAATAGAGCTAAAATTCAAAGGGATCTTGATAAATTGGAGAACTGGTCTATAGACTACAAAATGAAATTAAACAAAGACAAATGTAAGGTGCTACATTTAGGGAAGAAAAACCAATTTCACACAGAATGGGGGTTAGCTGGCTTGGCAGCAGCACTGCTGAGAAGGATCTGGGACTTGTGCATCACAACCTCAACGTGAGTCAGCAATGCGATGCTGTTGCAATAAATAAATAAATATAAATAAAGCAAATGCAATTTTGGGTTGCATTAACAGAGGCATAGAATGCAAGTCACAGGAGGTGATAGTACTGCTCTACTCAGCACTGGTTAGGCCTCAGCTGGAGTAGTGTCCAGTTTTAGTCACCAATGTATAGAAAGGATGTACAGAAACTGGAAAGGATCCAGTGGTAAGCAACAAAGATGATCAAGGGAATGGAACACAAGCCATATGAGCAAAGGCTGAAGGAACTAGGTGTGTTTAGTTTTACCCTGGCATGCTGACTGGCTGCTACACACTCATTTGCTCCAACTGACTGTTGCAGTCAGGTTTTTACTGCCATATACCTACATCAAATGTGGCCACCACAGCTGCTGATCCATTTTCTATTCAGTAATATCCTCTTAATTGACCCCCATAAAAAGCTGAGTCGTACTTAGCACAATCCCTTTTAAAATTAATATCAGGGGTTATACTTGGTGACTGGGCATGGAGCGTAGGTAGAATTGAGGTATCCATGCAAATAGATGGTTAGTTTTAGGACTGCAGCCAGAGTACACAGATTTAAAAAAATGTTATAAAGTAATCATTCAAAAGTGCAGTGATTATGCATGTTATTCTGTGCTTTGTTTGAATAATAGTATTCCGTTTATTAGCCACTACATATATGTTAGACATAGTTTACACCACATTAATGTGTATTATGAACACATTACTAATGTAATATACATTTTATACATAAGTGTTGGTCAAGTTATGCTAACTGAATACATTATGCTCTTCCCACATTTTGCAAAGCTGAAGTCAGATTTGGCATTAGCTAATAGAGAACTTGTCAAAGGCAAGATATATTCGTTCTATGTCCTACTACAGGTTTAGAATGCAGTATCCGAAAGAGAGATAAGAAAAGTACAGAACAAAACAACAAGATAAGAAACTGTTATGAACTGGTGGGTTGGATTTTAGTGACATATTGACAGTTTTGTATCAGAGGGGTAGCCGTGTTAGTCTGAATCTGTAAAAAGCAACAGAGGGTCCTGTGGCACCTTTAAGACTAACAGAAGTATTGGAGCATAAGCTTTCGTGGGCGGCTTCTGTCTTGTGTCTGATTAAGTGGGCATTCACCGACGAAAGCTTATGTTCCAATACTTCTGATAGTCTTAAAGGTGCCACAGGACCCTCTATTGAGAGTTTTGTAACTGTTTAAATGCATATTTTCAAAGCACACCTTCTGTGTAAAGTGAACATGCTATGGGATAAGAATTGCTTCCCAGAAGAAGGGTGGATATGTATATCTCCTTTTTGTACTATACTGTTTTTCCTTTAGACAATATTCAAACTCCCAAAAATATTTATGCACCAAAACAACTGATTTTTTCTCATCTCAGGTCAACCAAAACATTTTGTTTCAATAATATGAAAAATGCTGTTTTAATTTCAACCTTTTAAAAACTAGTCTAATTGGCTTAAATTAAAAAAAAAAAAAGAGAATCAATTTGAACCAGAAAACCAAATTTTTCATTTAAAAAACGTGAAAACATTTTTTTTTGATAATTTCAAAACTATTTTCTTGACATATTGGGGTGGGTAGGAGGGAGGGGGTTGGGAAATTCATCAAACCTAAACCTGTTTTGCGAACAGTTTCAGTTTAGATGAATCAGCTTTTTTTGGATGGAAAATGATTTGTTGAAAAATTCCAAACCAGCTCTAAACAAGTAATTACAGTAACTTCCTGGTCTTTCATTGGCTGAAACAATTCCTCTTCAGTATAATTTTCAAACATATGCAAGTTCCTACACTCTGAATTGATAGTAAATACCTTCATTTATGTACCCATTCCTTCTGACACAGAAATAGTAAATATAATATTAAAATGTTATCTTTGCAAACAGTATTTTTCCCTAATTGATGCCGTAATAAAAAGCAGAATCAAAAACTAGTTTACTTTATAGCTCAGCCATTGGACTCCGAGTATGACAATGTCAGAAGCAATGCCACGGTTTAGCAAAGCAGTAGTCAAAACTTGCAGTTGTAATTAAAAAAACAAACAAACCCAAAACGTCACATAGCTATGCACTGTTTATCATTTTCACATGGTGCAGTAATACAACAGCATAAATGTTTCATACCAACTTTTAGAAAGTTGTGCTCTTAAATAGGCACAACTATCATTTATACAAAGGCAGCAGTTGGGCATTCTTAGACCTGGTCCTAGTAGACAAATTGCCGGCTGGCTTTGTCCATACCACCGAGCAAGATGACAAACTGGCACAAATAATTGCTCAAAATACAGGCCATTGCCTCATACAGAAAGAAGTGTTTCAACACTAAACTCAAGAAATAGGCAGATCCGTAGGACAGGATGGGGGGACCTCACACCATCTGCCTGTCTTATGCCTAACTTTAGCCTTTCCTATAAGCTTCTCACTTTCAAAGTTGCTAAAATTTTCCAAGAGTACATAAAAAATGTAGAGTAACAAAAAAGTGTGTAAAACTGGCAAAATACCTGATTAATTATCTGCTGTTGTAATTTTTCTCCAGACGCTGAAAGAAAAAAGAAATATAAATAATTAGCTGTAACATATTTTAGTGAATAAAATGATCTTGTATGCAACAACAAAAATGAGGCAGCCAAGGAAAACAGAACATACAGTATGATAACCAACAGTGTACACAGAGGCTAAAAAAAGGATCTTTAAAAAAGAAATCCAGCCGAAGTGATAACACTAATAGAATGTAACATTTAAACTAGAGATAGAGAGCACTAAGGGGGAATTTGATGGATAGCTAGCCAAAAATATCAAGACTAATAATATGAAATAAAGCATAAAGAGATCAGAATCATTAAACCACCAAGGCATAATGAGGCAAATAAGGAAAGGAGGAAATTGCAGACCAGCTAAAGTAATTTATTTTAATTGATCTTCACCACACAGGAAGATGGGGAAAACACTTATCCTAAACTAACATTTGAAGTCAATGAAGGTGACTGGCTCTGTCAGTCACTCGGAGCATCAAGAAATTATTAAAAGGTGGTGATGAAACTATGGAATCTAGATTTGCAGTAATGTACCAGGAACATAGTTATCAGAATTTGGTGGGAAGTAAAAATATTAGATAGATAACCTCTTAATAATAATATTCAATTTAACCTTACAAGCATAAGAGGAATGGGATATGGCCACTTTTGCACCCATCTTTGTAAGAAAGATCTACAGGCAATTAGAGTTGAGCAAACAATTGATTTTTCAGTTCAATGGCTAAACAAAATATGGGTTAGTTTAGAACCAAAATTGACTTTTTTGTTTTTTCTCGTCCAAATAAAAAAACCTGAAAAAATATCATTAGGGTTGAACAAAATCTTTTGAAACAACATTTCCTAAACAAAATATTGACTTGAAATGATATTTCAATATTTTTGAAATTTCTTTTCCTGACAAAACGGTTTGCCAAATTACACCCTGATTCACAAATGGTTTCAGTGCTCTGAAAAATACATTTTTAGTGAATTTATTATTCGCTGTTTTTTATTTATTTATTTTTGCCTAGCTCCCTGGCAATTATTATGTTGTAAGGGATGGTAGTTTATACCAGCACACTATGTCATACACAATCTCGCACCACCATGCCAACACAGTTGGGCCCATAATCTGCGACAGAAGGGCTAGCCACATAGGGAAATATCCATCCTTGTTCCTGCATTTTGGAGATAGAGTATTAAGTGCAGGATTCTTAGCCAGCTATTTCCTGTCTACCATGCTCCATGGTATCCTCCTAGAACATATGCTCTTTTGGGATGTATGCTCTGAAATGATATTGAAGTCTGCTAAGCTAGAACTTCCAAAGCTTGGTTCCAGTTCAGCAATCTCAGGTAAGCCTTGCTTGGAAGAGTATTTTTTCCCCCCTTAAAAATCTGGAAAGCCCCAGTTAAGTCAATGATATAGTCTCATCTTGGCAACCACATTGAATTTTGGTGATCTGATTTCAAAGGTAGATGTTTTATTGTAAAGGAACAACAAAGAGTCTGGTGGCACCTTAAAGACTAACAGATTTATTTGGGCATAAGCTTTCGTGAGTAAAAACCTCACTTCTTCGGATGCATAGGCTAAGTGAGGTTTTTACTCACGAAAGCTTATGCCCAAATAAATCTGTTAGTCTTTAAGGTGCCACCAGACTCTTTGTTGTTTTTGTAGATACAGACTAACACGGCTACCCCCTGATAATTGTAAAGGAAGACATCCATTGGGTGGGTAAATGGGAAAAGAAGGTGCTTCCATACAAGGAAAAAAGACAAATATTATTTCATTTGGAAAGGAGAAGGAAAGATGTAGTGAAGATGTCATAAAATGAATGGTATAGACAGAAAGTCAATCATGCGACCCTGTTAATTACATCAGACATTACAAAAACGGAGACATTTAAAATGAAGATGAATTTCAAATGGTTAAATAGCAAATATGCTTTACGAATCATCTTAATTAACCTGGGGGATTAATTGCTGCAGGATACTACGGCGAAAAGATCAGTAATATTTAGATAGTTTAGCCACATACATGAATAAGACTGACATCTACAGTTACACTAGCTAAATTAACATTGATGTGTGTGTGTGTGTGTGTGTGTGTGTGAGTGAGAGAGAGAGAGAGATGGCAAAGTTACTCCCCAGCCACAAAGAAATTCCATCTCATAATAACTTGACACAAATTGGTTATTTGAATTATGGGTTTATTTACTTATTTTGAGCTTCCTCTGAACCTCCTCTATAGTATATTATTGGAGACAAGATACCAGTCTGGATAGATGTTCATAGAATCATAGAATTCATAGAAGGGACCTCAGGAGGTCATCTAGTCCAACCCCCTGCTCAAAGCAGGACCAATTCCCAGACAGATTTTTGCCCCAGATCCTTAAATGGCCCCCTTAAGGATTGAACTCACAACCCTGGGTTTAGCAGGCCAATGCTCAAACCACTGAGCTATCCCTCCCCCCTTTTCATGTTACTTTATTCCATTGTGGGAATTTGTGTGTGTAACTTTAGCGCCCTCGTGGCCAAGATAGAGTCCGCTCTGCAGGTAGCTTTGGCCAAGAGAAGGCGCGCGCAGGAATGCAGCAGGAAAAATTTCTTCCAGCCAGGGGCACCTGTTTCAAACCCCCCAGAGTGAACACATACACCCACAGGAAAAGTACAATGGATATAAGAAAGGGAGATATTTATTTACAGAGGGATGAGAGGAGAAAAACAACAAGGGGAAATATAGAGGGAGCAGTAAAACAGGGTTGCATTTAAATCAAGGCCCCACAGGCCCAGTGGTAGCACAGTCTGGAAGGGCAGACACTGAGCAATTTGTCTGCACACAGAGTTCAGGAGTCCTGAGCAAAGTTCCAGTCTGGTGGTGAGTCTTGGGTGCTTCTGGTTGTCTTCGGCGCCAGTGAACGTTCCCCAAACAAACCGCTCCGGTGCCCTCTTCTGCTGCTCTCTGCAAAGCCACACAGAGCAACCACCTCCCCACTTAACTAGCTAGCAACCTCCCTCCTTGTTACAAGCCCCAGTACTCACAGCCCCATGCGGCTCTGGGCAGCTGTGATACTGGGTCCAGCTCTGGCCTGTCCTTCTCGGGCGATTCCTCCCTGGACAAGTGCTCCTCCTGGCTCCTGTCCTGGAGTGTTCCCGATCGGCCACCCAGGTTCTCTGCTGCTTCACTTTGCGAGGGCCTGTTTGCTGCCCCCTCTCTCTCCCTCGGAGTTCCAGAGCCACTCCCCGGAGTTTCCCTTCTTTTTTTTCACTCCCGCCCTCCCCCCTAGGAAAAAGATTTAGAGGGGCCATGCTCTCTAAACCACAAAGGGGTTACATGTGCTTCTATCAGAAATCACATATCTTTGTAGAATCAAACCTAGTCTCAACCTTCAGGTAAAAGAGACAGTAAATGTATCTTGTGAAGTGCTACCATACAGTAATAGTCAGAAGTGTGGCTAGATTAATTACACTCTCTCTGCGAGGAGGTACTCCACATCCTTTGTGGATGACCAAGAACTTCACATTCACCTACATCAAGCTCTACATATATCAGCCATGGTTTTCTAGACCAATAATGATGGGACTCCCTTTGCAGCTTGTCAGTATCAGTCTTTAATTGGCCTGGGGGATTGCTGTTGAGTGATATTAGGCACTCCCTCTTCCAGGAATACTTACATAAATAGTGTCCCTTTTCATAAGAATTTCTTTGTACTGACATACAGAGTGTACAAAATATAGATTTTTTAAAGACTGGGTAACAGTATTATGAATTTTTAAATGTAACACAAGATATTATTAATAAGAAAAATGATCTTCTCTATTGATCCTCATCCTAAGGAGAAAAACTGAAAATAAGATACTATTGTAGGCTGTACCATAGAATGAATCTTATGATAATTATTTCCTGCATGTTGGTGTAGTATTTTTGTTTGGTAGATGTAAATGGTACTTTTTAGCTCTGAAAAGAAAAAAGGAAACATCATTTAGGGGAGACTTACTAGGTTTATTGAGATAATCTTTGTGAGAAATGGAATTAAATCTTGGGGCTAATTTTTTTAAACCTAGTAAGGTTTTCGGTAATAGAGGATTAAGGAGTATGTGTTTTAACATTCCTTAACGATATGCAAGTTGCTAGAAAAGTACAAGGTTTGAAATCTCTGGTTGGATCAACACTATTTTGCTCTGAGGTTTGTGGACTTTGAATACTGATGCTTTCCTGTTTTCTAGTATATTTGTTTTTAGGCTATTTTGATTCACTTTAAAGGAATTTTAATAGCTTTCTGTTGACAGCATGGACAGCTGGTCTTGAGAATTAACAAAAATTCACTTGCTGACTGAGGAAGGAAGTGACATCAATGAGTTTCTAAAGTCAGCCCAGAGGGAAAAGTGAGTTTTGTGCAAGTAACCTTTTCATTTCATTGTACTTACAGTGATGCTTCAAGATGCAAATTGCATTGTCAATCCAAACCTAGGGTATCTACCGCAAACAAGCCTAAAGATGAAGTGAAAGTTTGAAAATACATCTGTGACAATTTTATAGACACAGTTAAGGAAAATTAAAAGGAGAAACTGAGGTACCATCCTTAGTTCTTTCTTTAGTGGTTTAAACACAATGCTATCACTACAATGGCAGTCACTTAAGCATCCTTATGAACTACCAGCGAAGAGGACTGTCCACTTTGGGAGAAAAGGGGTCAAACTCAAGGTCACAAGCAAACTGAAAATTGCATTTTCTGTTTACTCACTTGTTGATATTTGACCTCATTAGAAAACTACCAAATAGATTTGGCATCAGCAGCAGTCTCAGAAGAGACCAAGGTTTGTATTAGCAGAGATGTTGTGAATTAGGATTGAAGCACATTGGCACAGCCATATCAAGCAGCTTGCAAAGTGCTTCCATGTATTATATTTGGATCAGATCAATGCTAACCTCCTTTCACGTTAACGAGCACTATAAAACAATAAGAACATTCTGACTTGGGGGGAAAAAAAGATTTCTAACTTTTTATACTTACATCACTACTTTTATGACTGAATCCCAGTCCCAAACAGCACAATCGGAGTTCTCTTTATTGAGACAAGAATTTGGCCCTTGGTTTCCATGCTCCTAAAAGACATACACACGTCCATCCATCCCCGCTTAACCTCCCACACAGTGTAGTCTTTTTGGGGACACTAACGGTGAGAATCAATTTTTTAATTCTACCACCAGTTTGAAAATGCTGGTGTTTTGATGATATGTCATGGCAGCTGTTCTCATGGCTGACTTTGATAACCATTTTGCCCAGCTCAGCAATTTAAAAGTGGAAGATATGAGACATGAACTTCAAACTCAAAGCACAGGAGGCAATGGCTGATCAAAATTTCCAGTATCCAACCTTTAATTCCAGTCCCGCAGCTAATTCAAGAATATGGGTAGAGCCAATTGCTTCTGTCTGTAAGCCCCCCAACCTGAAGCAAATACTCACCAGCAACCACACACCACACAACAAAAACACTGACCCAGGAACCTATCCTTGCAATAAAGCCCATTGCCAACTCTGTCCACATATCTATTCAGGGGACACCATCATAGGGCCTAATCACATCAGCCACACCATCAGAGGCTTGTTCACCTGTACATTTACCAAAGTGATATATGCCATCACATGCCAGCAATGCCCCTCTGCCATGTACATTGGCCAAACCAGACAGTCTCTATGCAAAAGAATAAATGGACAGAAATCAGACGTCAAAAATTATAACATTCAAAAACCAGCTGGAGAACACTTCAACCTCCCTGGTCACTTAATTACAGACCTAAAAGTCGCAATTCTCCAACAAAAAAACTTCCAAAACAGACTCCAACGAGAAACTGCAGAACTGGAATTAATTTGCAAATTGGACACCATTAAATTAAGTTTGAATAAAGACTGGGAGTGGATGGATCATTCCACAAAGTAAAGACTATTTCCCCAAGCTAATTTTCCCCCTACTGTTACTGACACCTTCTTGTCAACTGTTTGAAATGGGCCATCCTGATTATCACCACAAACGTTTTTTTTCTCCTGCTGATAATAGTCCACCTTAATTGATTAGTCTCATTAGAGCTGGTATGGCAACACCCATTTTTTCATGTTCTCTGTGTATATATATCTTCCTACTGTATTTTCCACTGCATGCGTCCGATGAAATGGGATTTAGCCCACGAAAGCTTATGCGCAAATAAATGTGTTAGTCTCTAAGGTGCCATAAGTACTCCTCGTTCTTTTTGCTGATACAGACTAACACGGCTACCACTCTGAAACCATTTGAAATGGAAGTAGCTCAAAATGCTCTATCAAACTGTTAATGCGTGTCATCAGGACGCACATGGGTAGTTAGTCTGTGGCAGACTAGTGTGGGGTAGATTCTCACCCCATCTTGCCACAAACTAATTGTGTAGACAACCCCTAAGCATTCTTAGTCTCACTGAATTGGAGAACTGTCCTTATATTCACTGGATTGACTGTTAAATCATTTTAAAGCCATTTTTCTTCTGCCACAAAAAAGGTAAGACAATATTTCTAGCTGTTTTAGAAGAGTCTGTGACAAACGGCCTTCCTATATGAACCTCAGGTTACTTAACCTAAAATAACATATAAGGAGCCCATGCTTTTTAGAGTTCTTAGTGTTTCAGTCACGTTAGTGTTTCCAGGGTAGTTTATTTTTAAATAAAATAAAATCTGACATTTACTTGAATGAAGGATATAACGACTAAAATGTATTACAATGTGACAGATATTGGATACAAGGCCATGCAGTAGTTGTTGCTCTCATGATGTACTGTAACATTTGTTCTTCAAATATCTTTACAATACGCTACCTATGCAGAGAACAGCACATAAGTATTCACACTCCATCACCCCTCCTCCACACAAGAGAAAGCGATATTTGTGGAGGTTTGCAGATTAATCTGGCATAATTCCTTTAGATTTTCAACTACTTCCGGAGCACATATGATTAAGATCACTGGTTACAAATGTTTCTGTAAGGAAATATTTCTTCTGGTGACGAGTACTCAAAACAGCTTGCTGCTGTTTCTTGTGTTCGAACAGCCAGGCACATTATGACTCCTGACAGCCTTTTCCCTCCCTTAGCATAGAGGAACAGTGACGTGTTTCATTTCAAAAAGCAAAAGACCACTACTTTATTTAATCAGGTGCTCCGCACCCCGCTAAGTTTCTGATATGGTGTGCACCATCAATCTCTGTGGAGAGATCCTCGCTGCAGCCACTGGTCCCGGAGCCTCACCCACTGAGTCTGTGCCATGCTCAGCCCCACCTTCCAGCCTGGCACGCCCAGGTGCAGCGCCACTGCCCATCCCTGAGAGGGGATATGGGCTGTTGGACAGGGGGACCCCATAATTCAGGAGTCAGCCACCTGCTGTCCATCCCCTGCCAACACAGGTTTGACCCCACCAGGCCTCCATCATGATGGGAGAGCCATGGGCTAAACTTGAGGGAGTGACATTGTGACATAGTGTTCAGGGGTCGCAGCTCTGGGTTTGTCCCCACTACCCTTGTGTCATGAAAGGGGGTGGCAGGACCAAAAATAAGTGAGTGGTGTTGTGGCATGGTGCATGGGGGTTGCGGGTGCAAACCTGAGTGGCATTGTGACACCGCGCAACCTCGTGCACCAGATCACAATGCCACTCACTCAATTTGGGCCCCACCACCCCCATCATGATGGGAGAGCAATGGGGCAAACCTCTATGAGCAGTGCAGCATGGCTCCTCCTCGCCATTACCAATGGTACGCACCGTGTGTAACGTGTGTCTGGCTGCAGGTGCCACTGTGTTTAATGATAAGATCCCTTAAATACATACATCCGCCAACTTACATGGCACTGTTGACACCCTTTGTACAATGCTAGCAATAAACGATTTTTTAAAAATCAAGCCATCATCCTACACTTTAAGGGGAAAAAATACTTACAGATGGTGAGAAGGGTTTGGGAAGTGAACACTACACGTAATCCACTGAAGGTTTAGGCTGTGTCTAGACTAAGAGGAAAATAAGTTTTGGGGCCTAGCTACTTGAGAGACCGCCTTTCTCCTTGTGCTATATTGCCACAGCTGGGGTTGTCCAAGATGCTCCAGCTGGACCCCTTCAATTTAAAGGAGGAGGCAGGTATTAAAGCAGGGGTAGGCAACCTATGGCACGCGTGCTGAAGGCGGCACGTGAGCTGATTTTCAGCTGCACTCACACTGCCCAGGTCCTGGCCACTGGTCTGCGAGGCTCTACATTTTAATTTAATTTTAAATGAAACTTCTTAAACATTTTAGAAACCTTATTTACTTTACATACAACAATAGTTTAATTATATATTATAGACTTATAGAAAGAGACCTTCTAAAAATGTTAAAATGTATTACTGGCACGCGAAACCTTAAATTAGAGTGAATAAATGAAGACTTAGCACACCGCTTCTGAAAGGTTGCCGACCCCTGTATTAAAGTGTTCTCTATGAGGGGACCTCAGCTCTGGAACAGGCTTCCCCCTGCTCTGAAATAGCCCAAGACTATTGATCTTCAGGGCACGCTGCAAGGCACATCTATGTACGTGGGCTGTTGGGGAGATGGGCTTTTGAAAAAAATCAGAGTTATAGTGAGGAGGAGACTTGGAGTTCTGCAATCAGTTTTTGTTTTTGAAATTCATGGTGGGGGCACCTAGAGCCTTGAACGTACCCCTTTTTATTTATTGTATAGATCTAAATAAACACTTTAACTGGTTGTGGTCAACCCTATTTTTATGATTGACCTCCAAACCAGTCACAGCCACTTTTGGAAAGCAAAAGGTAACGAGAAGATCTGGTAAATGACAACAATGCCTGCGTTCCCCCACAACATGGCCCCTTGGCCTTAAAGAGAATGTATGGAGGTCCATTTTCCAGATGGGCAACTAAGGAAGAGAATTCATTACTGAGGGTTCAATATATTGCTTTCTCTTGGGACCTTGCACACACAAAAAAAATCTAAAATATTCCGGGATAAAGCTGACTGCTCCCCTAAAAATTCTTCATATTGCTGTCTATGTATAAATATCTCTTATCAAGCCTCTTTCAGTTGCAATGACATTTTCTCCTTTTTGTTACATCAGTTTTAAACAAATTGCTTATTTACAACATTGCCTTAAAAATGTCCTTTAACATATTTCTGAACCTCTGTCTAATTATGCAACTGAATCTGATTGCTGGGGCCCACAATGCATTAATTACATCTTTACGGTATTGCATAATCCTTCTCAGCTGTCATGAGGCCAACTCACAAGTTACCCTGGCAATGTTAAACATAAAAAGAACCCCAAGTTGATCTTGATTGAATCAAATGAAGGAAAGTTGGCCAACTCAAAGTGTTTGAATTCTCACAGCATTCCAAGGTCTGCCTGGCTAATTTTTGGTGATTATTTTTGATATGAAAACAGACCTTTAATTGTCAGTCTCTAATAAGGATGCAGAGCTGTTCCCCAGGAGGTTCAAAGGACCCTGGGAACCTAAACATGTACGAAAGCTCAAGTAGCCAAATGTCTTGCGCTGATCCATGTGCACATTTAGTTTTCATCTAATGAAGTAATTACTTAAAAATAAAAATGAGCAAAATAAGTTGTTCTGGATTTCACAAAGATGCTCTAGCATTAATAGGATTTTTTTAGGGCCTTGTTCATTAACTCTTTTGAGCATAAGAAGGGGAAAACTGAAGATTCCATTCGTAAAAAAAAAAAAGGAATCTAGTTCTGGGCCAAATTCTGAATGGACTCATACTCTGTGCAATCCCATTAAAACCAAGGAAAATACACAGGATATAAGGCAGTGCAGAATGTGGCCCTTTACCATGTCTGCAGCAGTATCAAATGTTTACAAGAGATGTATAATTTTCTATGAACAAGTATTTCTACTATTTCCATTTGTAGTATAGGATGTTCATTTTTTATTGGAAAGCTATAACAGTATTGCTTTGTTTCATCATCATAGTTCCTTTAATAACTACACTTTCAGACATCAGAATGCTACATGCAGCAGTTTTAACATCACTGCAGTATTAATGTAACATTTTCCAATAGAATTCTGTGTGCATTTTCCATGTTTATTACATAGTAGGTTTGTATCCAACAGATCACAAGAGTAGTTTGCTTAATTCTGTTTATGTCCAAATCACCATAGAACTGCTTTGAAATCTATGTTTGTTTTTTCTGGATACCCCATGACTTTTTCAGATTTCTTTGCACTTCAAAAGGTCTAATGGGGCAAGTCATGGTACTTTTCCTGGGTTCCTAGTAATCTGCAATTAAGTATGCAAGGATCATGGCTTAACATATGGATGCATTTTCACAAACGTTTTCACAGTGTGGACCTCATCATAATGCAATGACTGCCTTACAGACATGAAACTTCACATTCAGACTAATGAGGGATACCTCTTCTCCCATTTGCGATTACATAACATCCATGTGGCAACTACAATTGATTATATGGAAATTACATATTCTGTAAAAATGTCCTCCCGACTATTCTCTGAGTTTAGTTTTAATATTGGTCTCTTCATCTCTAACTAAATAGATAAACTAAAGGTACAGTACTTACTTATCCCACACAGAAATAAATCCATGAACATGCACAGTTATCTCATCAACGCATTGTGCTGCTACCTTAGGCCACTTAGGGTCCATCTATACAACCCATGGCAATGAGCCTCCTAGCCCAGGTTAACAGACTTGGGCTGGCGGGGCTTGGGCTAGCACTCTAAAAATAGTTCTGTGGACAGTGCTTTGAAGTTGCGGCTTAGGCTCTGAAATCCACCCCGCTTCCTAGGCCTCAGAGCCTGAGTTGCAATGTCTACCTAGCTATTTTTAGTGTGGTAGCATGAGCCCTGTGAGCCCAAGTCTGTTGACCTGGGCTGGGAGGCTGACTGCTGTAGGCTGTGTAGACTTGGCACCACACCCACCATTTCTGCTTTGGTTTTGATTCCTGCCCAACTTCTGCCCACGTTGAACACACATGGCTTCACCAGCCAAAGTGAAAGTTGCAGTTGCGATGACATTAGAAACACTGGGGGAGTTATATGCAGCCCATGGTCTGCAATTTGGCATCTTCTGGACTAGGTCAACCACTGTTCTTTTTCCTAGAAGTGTAAGAACTGAAATCCAGCTCTAAAACATGCCAACCCCAAATAATCTCCATTAGATTAGACCATTTCTAAGACAAAGAAACCTGTGATCACTGAGGCAAGGGGTGAACAAAGTGACTCACAGTTCTGGGCTCCCCAAGAAAGTGTCACAACATGGCACCATAAGTTGCAACTAAGGAAAGCCCAGGGAGGCTTCCCTTTGAGTCACCTAATAGAACAACTGGGGCGTACACACGAGCCCACAAGGGTTCTCTTGTTTGAATCTCTGAAGCAGAAGCATGTCTGATGTGCACACAGCAAGTCCAGGTACGGATGGGGGAATCCAGCTTCTTGGCAGCAATTACAAAGTATAGTCCCAAAGCAGAGTCTCCATGGGAAGCCTAGTCTACAGCTAATACACGTCAAAATAAAAAGTGTTTAATTGCCAATGAAACAGGAGGCCAAAAATGAGCAACAGAGAGGAGGGCAAATGCTCTTTCAATTTACCATAACTACATAAGGGTTCTCTACTGACTTGATACTGATGCGTTCCTTTATTTGGGACCACCCTAACTCATGCTGGGTAGTACTTTAGCCACAAGCAGCCTGTGTGACTGAGGGACTCTTGGCGCCAACTGACAGAGGACACAGGGGTGCCTAACGGTTACAGGGATTCCCTGGGTTTGATATCTACAATACTACCTCACGAAAGGGTGTCATATAAGAGCTCTACCGAAAGCCTGTCTCATATGGTCGCCATAACCATTGCAAAATGTATGTACTGATAACATGTAAGGAGCTATATAGATATACTGAAACTTCTATTCTTAAAGTCTGTGAATTGTGGCCTGTCACCAGAAGGTGATCAACAAGTTCCTTTCCAACAGAAGATATTTATCTAGCTGTCTGGCAATATGGAAACTGAGTATTGCATAGTTCACAATGGATGCCCATTTACAGTCTGAGCTGGATGCTAATGAAGGGATTGTGAAATCTTCCAGAGAGGGAATTTAAAGGAAGATAAACCAGCAGGAGAGAGTCCTGTTTGCAAGTGAAGACGATGGATTTTTGGACTTCAACTGTAAGAGACAAAAATGCTCTCTGGATCCTTCACATAGGAAGCAAACTGACCATGTGTTTGCTTCATTTAAAAAAAAGGATCACAGCCAAGTCTGGCTGAAACACGCTGGAAAAACTTTGAGGTGAGCTAAACTTTATTTGACATGGCTGTGCCTTATTAGGTAAAACTAGGCTCTAGACTGGTGTTATGATTTTGTTTTATATGTAACCATTTGTTTCCAATATTTCTACTTGCTATCACACGAACCTCTATTCTTTATTAAATACACTTCTTTTTTGTTTTTACTATATATACAGATCTAAGCCATAGGCATGCGCATGGGGTGTGCCAGGTGTGCCTGTGCACATTCTAATGCAGGGCAGTCAGAGCTGTGGGGCGCGGGGCTGCGTGCTCCCTCGGGGCTGTGTGTATGGCTCCGCGCTGAGCCGACACTGCTAGGAGCCTGAGGGGGGTCGGACAAGGGGCCGGGGCAGTCGGGGGACAGGGAGCGGGGTGGGTTGGGCCGGGGAGATGGGGTGCTCTCACCTTGGGGGCAGCTCCCCATCCCCAGCATCCCTTCGTGCAGGGAGAGTCTCAGCAGAGGCAACACTGCCCGCTGCCTCCCTCCCAGCGCTGACCCGGTTCCCAGCCCATTGGCCAGGAACCGCGGCCAATGGGAGCTGTGGGAGGGGGGACAGTGCTAGAGCTCCCTGACTGCGCCTCCCCAGCAGGGACGGGGAGGGATCTGCTCCAGCTCCTCTTGCTCAGCCTGCCCCGCCTCCTGGGGCTGAGCCGCCTGGGACCAGTGCAGGGGCCGGCTCATTCTCGGCCAGCGTGGGGGGGTAGGGCTCGTCTGGGTCCCAGGCAAGGGGGTTATGAGGGGGCAGGCCCCCTCCCACTCTGATTTCCCCCCCAACCCCAGCTGTGATGCTGGCTCAGCCCAGACAAGGCAAATAGCCCCCGCCCAGCAGGCCAGTGAGTGTGGCTGAGTGGCAGGCAGGCGGGGGTGCTGGGTCTCTGGGGATGGTGCTGGGCAGTGGGGGTCTGTGTGGGGTATTCCTGGGCCCCAGGGGGAATGAAAACAGCCCAGGTCCCCCTCCTGTAGCGTTCTTTGCTTCTCTGCAGAAAGTGAAGGAGAAACAGGGGTGTGTGATTGGGAATGTTCCTGGCACAGTTTAGGGGCATTACCCCCCAAATACAGGTGAGGGGTGGGGGGGGCCACATGGGATGCAAGGTCACGCCACTGCCCCCCGCCCCCATTTCTGTGAACACAGAGTTGCTGCAGCCCCACTGAAAAAAGAAGGTGCTGCTCAGCTTCCTGGACTTTGCAGCTGGACACCACCTTCTGCGTCCTAGGGCTGGTTGAGCTCCCTTCTGTGTGCTGGGAGCCATCCTTCATTTTGTACAACAGTGAGTTGTGGGGCGGGGTAGAGCAGGGGAAAAGAGGCGGGGGGGAAAGAAGGGTGTGGGATGGGGAGGAGATGGAGTGGTGGGGAAGGGGCATGGGATGGGAAAGAGGATAGGGGAAGCGGGGACAGGGGGAAAGAGGCAGTTTGGGAAGGAAGGGGGTGGGATGGGGAGGAGATGGAATGGTGGGGAAGGGGCATGGGATGGGGAAGAGGATAGGGGAAGCGGGGACAGGGGGAAAGAGGCAGTTTGGGAAGGAAGGGGGTGGGTTGCGGAGGAGATGGAGCGGTGGGGAAGGGGCATGGGATGGAGAAGAGGATAGGGAAAGCGGGGACAGGGGGAAAGAGGCAGTTTGGGAAGGAAGGGGGTGGGATGCGGAGGAGATGGAGTGGTGGGGAAGGGGCATGGGATGGGGAAGAGAAGAGGATAGGGGAAGTGGGGGCCCAGCGTGCAGATCCCCAACCACCTATACCCAGACCCCCACCCAAATGAACCCCACCTCCCCTGCACACAGACCCCCTCCCTGCTGAGTTCCAACCACTTTCACTTGGTCCCCCCTGCAGACTCCCATTATTCCTGCACCTGGAATCACCCTGTACATCCAGATCCCCCACTGAGCTGCCTGCACCCAGACTGCCCCACACAGAACCCTCTGACCCTCGCCCAGCCAATCACCACCTCCCCAGCGCTACACATGACCTTTGTTGACTTACATCAGTCATAGAGCTCTTCCACCACTGCGCCTCAGCTTGGTTGGCGCTCTCTGCGCCCGCCCTGTAAGTGCCATCATGCCATTGCTCAAGGAGATGTCCAGGGGGTGGGATTTGGTGAGGACTCTGTTCTGAGCTGTGGCGTGGTAAGGGGGCTGGGCCGGGCAGGTTGGATATGGGCCAGAGGGTCTCGGGGGCAGTCAGGGGACGGGGAGCTGTTGGATAGGCATGGGAGTCCTGGGGGTCTTTCTGGGGGCAGGGGTGTGGTTAAGGGTTGGGGCAGTCAGGGGACAGAAAAGGGGTAAGGTCGTAGGAAGGCAGTTACGGTGGGGGGGGGTCTCAGGAGGAGGCAGTCAGGGGACAAGGAGCGGGGGCGGGTTGGGAGTTCTGAGGGGGGCAGTCGGGGGCAGGAAGTAGGAGGGAGTGGATGGGGGCGGGGCTAGGGCAGGGCGGGGGCAGGGCTAGGGTGGGGCTCCCTGGGTGCACACCCTAATGAAATGTGCTGCGCACGCCTATGATCTAAGTGCTGTGTTTTTAGCGGAGCTGTGTTCCAAGATGTAAGTGGCAAGTGGAGGTGTCCTGTTCCTTTGGGAATGGAAGATCTGGGAATTGTGAGAGTGTTCAGTGGAACAGGGGCTGGGCACTCTAGGCTCAGAGTAGTCAGGGGTTGGAGTGTGCCTGTAGTTAATCGGTCTAGAGAAAGTGGGGCCTGCAGAGACATGGAAGACAGTGCTTGTGTTGCCAGAGGCTGGTGGAGTTAGGGCATTGACCCATAGCACACACACAAGGCTTGCTCGCACTAAGGGCAGGTGTTATTGAGGTGCCTCATAGCCCTAAGTACTCCCGAAACATCACACATTGAAATGAATGGGGCTACTCATGCAGTAAACATTACCCAGAGTGCATACGGATGGAGGATTCTGGTCCTTAGATAGAGACTATTCACAGAGTAAGGTGCTACTTGATATAAGGAGTAAGAATGATAGCATCTGGCCCTTAATCCTTGAGCACAGGATGCAAAAAATAAGGAGAAGGTAGCAGGTTATAGTCCTTTGAAGTAGAATGTTAAAAACTTGTAAAGTAGGGAATTTTCTCTAACAGATCTAATTTGTAGTGAAAGGTGACTGGAGGAGGAAAAGCAGAACTAAACAAAGGCACAGTGTAATCTTTCCTAATGCAGGTTTTGAATTAAGATTGGTCAAATACAATATAAAAACCTAGAACAATCCGTTGCTGCAGGGAGTACAAATTTATCCACATTTTATAAAACTGGAGTATGACCTTTTGCTACCAAGACCGGTGCTTGTATTCAGCTGCAGTTATTGGTAGTCATTTGTAAAAGGTCATTCATGGACAAGAATATAATATGAGTTTGAAAAGTGCAGGGGATCAGGTTTCTGCTTTTTGCCTCATGTGAGTCTCAAGAACTTTGGGGGGAAGGGAGGAAATCATTATCATGACAATCAGCTTTGGTTCTGAAATTGATTTGAATAATACAGGAGCAGCATATCAATTACAATTTGATATTTTTCGGCATCCAACTGTTCATAGCATCTAAATAATACTAATATTTATCAGTAATATATACATGAGAGAGAGAGTGCATTTTCAGGTAAGAGGTTTCTTGTTTGCTTACTTTAGATTTAATCAATTTCCTTTCAATAAAATATTTTAAAACCCTCACCTCTTCCTCCTTTCCCTAGAATATTATTATTAGAGCTCGGTCTTTTCATAACTGTTACAAAAGTAGGAGTGTTAGGTTTAAAAAAGGTGTATTTATATTAAAATCAATATAAAAAGAACCCCCTCTTCTCTCAAACACCCATATCCCTTTTGATTTTGAAATCTTTTTGCATGCTGAGTGATAGTTTAAGGAGCATCTCCCCGGGCAGCTCCACAGGTCTCCCCATCCATCCAGGCCAGCGTGGAGCCCAGCTGGGGAGCTGTGGGGAGCTGCAGTGGACCGTCCACATGCCTGCGGTGCAGGGTGGGGGAGGCTGAGGGCAGCCTCAGGCCATGTCCTCGCCTCCCAGACTCCCCACCTGGCTGAGGGCCCGTGGAAGGTCCGCGACTCTGAGCAGGCTACCCATGTGGCTCTCCCCGACTGGGCTCCGGTGGGGAGCCTCAGCCCAGCCACAGGAAGTAGAGCCCTGCAAATCCGTGGATATCCAAAGACAATTTTTGCGGCTTGGATGCGGATACACCATGCTGGGCTCTATAGCCCTCAAGGGACTGTGGAGGGGGAAATACAGGTGCAGTTATCCTGAAACTGACAATTATGACTAGACTACTGTTAACTTTTGCTATTAGAACATATTGCTGAAAAATACAGAGTAATAAAGATATTTCAAATGAATATGTATTGTTTAAAATTTCATTTGCTAGCTGTAATTCTCTCCTCCTTTATTCCAGGCTTTGCTACAGGTGAAACATCCTGGATCCTGACATTTCATGCTTTACAAATATTGTCACATATTTGGTTTCTGCTTTGGCAAGGATCTTGTGTTTACTTTAAAAATCTCAATTGCATCTCACTTTTGAGTGCCATCATTCCTATGCCAACTCAGGTACTGGCGGTGCTCACGACACAGTGGGAAACAGCAGGGGAGATGAAGCAAGTTCATCTAAAGAAATCATTTCAAGACCGTACACATTTCATTGAAAACATGCTAAAAGTTTCCTTTTAATTAAACAGAGAGTGAAAACAGCAGCAATAAGAGTTGTGCAGACATTATAAGGTACCCCAATGGCAAAAAAGAAAATGATGCATTTTGTGCCAAATGACGACACTGAAAGATTATAAATAGATGTTTCATGTGCACTTTTAATGTTGTAGAGTCAAATGGGCCTTTAAAACCACCCCTGCAAATTCTGCATATGCAAACATTTCTACTCCCCAAACTAATACTGCTTCTTGCAAAGCAATATATGCACACACACAAAACCCAGCACTTGGGCACAATTTGTATACATAAAACATGCAGGTGCAATTTAATAGACACCTACTAGAAAAATGTAGCCATACTGCATATCAACAACTATTTATGTATAAATGTTTAGAAAACAATTTTGTAATGTTTATACTCACCATCATGAGGCAGAAACCATGTCATGCACAAGAAGCAGATCTAGAATTTTGCAACTGAAGTTGCAGCCATTTTAACGAATAAAAGGATGATTTAAAAATGGAAATCTAGTTACTACTGGTTGCATGTTGAATATTTCTAGCAAGTAACATGCATGAGATAATGCATCCATGGAGGACAATTTAAATGCTTATTTCACAAGCATGAAAAGAGAATTCTGAAAAAGTCCTTAGGACCAAATGACTACGTTAAAATATTTGTATTATGACTAAAAAGAACATGATGCTTATTCTTCCCTGGTGAGCTATATTCTCTTCCATCACATTAAAAAATAATCATGCATGCTTGGTGTGAATCAGCATGTGAATTACTGACCAAATTAGCTTCAGCAAGTACTAAGTGACATTCAGATTATATTGCCATTATGCCCATGTAAATTACTAATTTCTACTGAATTGAGCATTTGGGACTGGACATTCCTCTTTTCTCTTGACAGAACATAGTAGATATTGATTCTGATTATCAATAAAACTTGACACTGTCACACTTATTATTCTTCCTGGGCAAGAATTTAAGAATTTCTGCTGATAAAGAAAAATCATTTCCAGTTAACCTATTACTGCTGTTCATTTGTAATGGGATACAATTCTTAATCTACAAACCCAAGTAAAAGAGATGTGGAAAGAAACAACAAAGAAAGCTGAAAAGCTATCTGTTGATTAAAGAGTAATTTGGTCTAAAACTAAAGCCACACCTATTACTATTTACATTATTTAAATAAGAAACTAAGGGAAAAAAGATGACTTGACAAGACTGGACTTCGAAGAACAATACTTCTAGATCTTAGCCACCAGGAACATATTGGCCTATTGCTATTATTAGGAGCTGTCTCAATTTTGGATTGTTTAAATATAAAAGTAGGCTCCAGATACTGCAAAGCTCGAAGAAACAAAACTTCAGAAAATACATTTTGCATGTTAATATTTATGGCTCCAAGCCAAGGGGAGTGGACAGCATTTTTCAAAAGGGCAGTGAATCAGATGTTTAACTATATGCTCCAAACTGGAGAACTGCAATCAACCTAGAGTTTCAGATTTCATCTGTTGTTAATGAAGTGTATCACTGAGGTGTTTGCTTTCCACAATACCTTCTTCCCCTTTGGATTACAGATAACTAGCTCCCAAGACCACAGAGGAAAGACAAACATCTCTGTTAATCATGGCACAGAGCCATGGTTACATGAAACGTAAGGATAGTCACACTATGGCTAGAAAAATGGAACATAGATTTATGAGAGACAAGAGAAAGAAACACAGGGAATTTCAAGTGATGAAGAAATATTTCAAACTAGAATTTACAGTACATGACTTATCTTTTTTAAAGCAAAAGTGATTCCAATAATGACACATGGACTGAAATCACATCTCAACTGGTGGGGGATCTAAGGGAACCTGGCTGTGAAAGGGGAGAGCCCCAGCAGCAAGGGAGGGAGACACTCACTGAGAGACATTCCTCCCTCCCCTTGGAGTCTCTGGCACCCGTTGGCCAGCTGGGGGGTGTGGGTGGGGGAATGCTGATTGGCCAGCATTCCGCAGATCCCAGGGTTTAGCCTGGGGCAGGGGCCATGTGGAGCCTCTTTTGGCCCTATTCCAGCAGCCCCACCCTGCCCTCCCTGAACTTGGAATGGGAATCCTGCCTGACAGCTTATGCGGGTCTAGCCAATTGGATGTTTGGAGGCCAGGAAAGAATGTTTTCTCCCATGGGCCAATTGGCAGAGGATTGGGGAGTTTTTGCCTTCCTTGCAGCACCTTCAAGCCACAGTAGGTTAAGTAGGAATGTGCTTGCTACCTAACTGAGGTACTTGGCTGAGTTAATTTGTTGCAACTTTGGGCCAATTTCCAGTGTGGATAAAATGCATGGTTCCCAGAGGTAAAAACCTGGGATGTTGATGATGGGTCTTCGGCTCATGGGATAGCGCAAGACCTCGTGGCCCTCGTAGACTGAGGTACCCACCCTTCTGCACCCTCTATCCTCTTTGTGGGGTGGTGATGGTGGTGGTAAGGGTCAGAGTGAGCTGAGTCCTGCGGGGTAGGCTAAAGAGAGCCTATCCCGAGTTAT
This sequence comes from Trachemys scripta elegans, assembly GCF_013100865.1. Lineage (NCBI taxonomy): Eukaryota > Metazoa > Chordata > Testudines > Emydidae > Trachemys > Trachemys scripta. Next base: position 206,102,090 of record NC_048299.1, read on the forward strand.
GGGTTATATGGAAGGAGCTATGTAACCCCTGCACTGGAACCAAATAACTACCTGGGATAGGAGAGTCTGGGTGGTGGGCAGGTAGCATTCCTCCCTTGTGTTTACATTTAATAAACATTGCAATGTGCTGCTTAAAATCCATCCACATGTCTGTCCTCATTTCACCACGCTGGCCTTATCAAAAACAATTGGTACATTTCTCTGTAATGACAGTGGGGATTTGCAGATCTCTGGGCAATTACCAGTGTATTATAACTTCCTGGTCTTTCAACATGGAAAGTATCTTTGGTTAAACCAGCTTTGGACAGCATACAGTCCTACACACTTCTCCTCAGAGACGTTACCTGTTTGTTGTTCATATGTAACACATGCACTTCATGATCCCAAGATTTAATATCAGATAAATAAAATAAACTTATCTAGTGCTTACATTCTCTGAGTGTATTGTGATTCCATATCTTGTAACAGCAAGGGAAGCTAAAAAGAAACCCACAGTTTAAACTATTGGAGAGTCTGTTCAGGACACCTTGATAACTGCATGCCCTTAATGTCTTAATGACACACTGAACTGCTGACCAAGCTAGAGAAAGGAGAGTGGTGGTGGTGTTTCTTATATGTTATTGTTCTGCACAGTGTGTGTGTGTGTGTGTGTGTGCGCGCACACACAAATGGAGGGGCACATCAAAATTGCTTTAAAATAACTGTCACAATAACCCTGACTTTGGAGCTGGCCAGGAACTGACATGGGGACCCTTTATTTGCAACAGTAGCCTAGCTACTCTTAACCCCAAAGGGCCAGTAATCATGAATCTCTGTGACATAAAGGCACCAGGCCACAATCCTTTTCTCTCAGGATATCTAATTACCTGAGGTACTTATATAGCCCTCATCACCATAGTATCGGAGTGCTTCACACTCTTTCAGTGTAGTTATTCTCACAACACACCTGTGAGGTAGGGAAGTGCTATTATCCCCATTTTACAGATGAGGAACCGAGGCACAGAAACTAAGTGATTTGCCCAAGGTCACACAGGAAATCTATAATGGATCAGGGAATGGAATCCTGGTCTCCCATGTCCCAGACCCCCTGCCACAACCATAGACCATCCTTCTTCTCTGCCAAGGATTGGGAAAGAGGGGCAATGTAGGAGCCACTACAGCAGTTCTGTCACGGTGCCACCTGAGAGTGTCAGGATACATCCCACAGCCTCTAATATTGAACTTTTTAAAAAAGTAAATTAGGTAGGATTAGTTCATAGAAACAGACATTCATTTAAAAAAAACTACCAACTATTATTATAGCAAACGCTGTGCTTTCATTACAGTACATTGGTAATTTAATATCATTGCATTTGATTTAATTATACTTTGTACATTAAAAAAACCCCTCTTTCTTTCTTCTAGTGAATCATTTTTATGGTAAATAAGACCACTGATTTTTAAGAATGGAAAAATTAGCCAGGCAAAACACAAATAAATATTTAACAGGCATACCCTTAGAGACACTGTCAGTTTTAAAATTTATACATGTGCACCTCTTATTTATCCTATTAGTAACACCTTAATAAATAATACTACAACCTATCTAGTATGTAGCATTTTGCAACTATAGATCTAAAAAGCACTTTACAATGGTATTATTAGCCACATTTTACAGATGAGGAAACAGAAGAAAAGCGACTTGCCTGAGGTCCGTCAGCAATTGGGCAGGCCAAGTCCAGAAAGGGACCCTGAATGCCAGCCTAGTACATTATCCACTGGACCACCATGCCTCACTGACATTTTTACATGCTAGTTTGTTTTCTCTGACAGGGCTGTTTAATTTTGTATTTCTTTCAGCCTTGAGAATAAAACAAGACTGATCAGGTTTTTTGTTTTGTTTTGTTTATGGCTAGTTTCTAGTCCATTTTATTTTCTTGTTTTCATAAGATAGCACTGTGTTATTCTGTTCTGGGTTGCAAATAATGCAGGGGAATGTTTGTTGTAAAGGTCCCTCCTACAAATAGTCAAAAATCTTGATGTTAAAAAAAACTATTTTTAAGCTAAATTTGATTGAACAAAGTCCCTTTTAAAAGCAACAGAAAGGAAATTAGTGTCGCATCTTGCCAGGTAGCATGATGGATTGCACTGTGGAGACACTTTACATATAGGGTTGCCAACTTTCTAATCCCACAAAACAGAACACCCCAGCCCCGCCCCTTCCCTGAGGCCCTGCTCACTACATTCCCCCTTCCTCGGTGGCTCAATCTCCCCCACCCTCACTTACTTTCACTGGGCTGGGGCAGAGGGTTAGGGTGCGGAAGGGGGTGAGGACTCCAGCTGAGGGTGTGGGCTCTGGGGTGGGGCTGAGGGGTTCAGTGTGAGGAAAAGGGCTGGGGGTTGAAGCAGGGGGATGAGGTGCAGGGGGGGTGAGGGATCCATCTTGGGGTGCGGGGTCTGGGGTGGGGCCAGGGATGAGGGGTTTGGGGTGCAGGAGGGGGCTTCAGACTGGGCGGTGGGGCAGGGGGTTCAGGGTGTGGGAAGGGGCTTTGGATGCAGAGGGTTGAGGGCTCCATCTGGAGATGCAGGCTTTGGGATGGGGGATTAGGGGTTTGGAGTGCAGGAGGGAGCTCTGGGTTTGGGGGGGGCTCAGGGCTGGGACAGGGGGTTGGGGCGAGCTTACCTCCAGCAGCTCCCGATCAGCGGCGCAGCGGGGGGGCTAAGGCAGGCTCCCTGCCTGTCCTGGCACTACGGACGGCACTGCGTCCTGGAAGCACCCATCAGGTCTGGCTGCTAGGTGGAGGTGCGGCAGGCAGCGATGAGCGCACTGCTCTCACTCGCAGACACCACCTCCATAGCTCCCATTGGCTAAAGTTCCCAGCCAATGAGAGTGCGGAGCCGGTGCTCGGGGTGGAGGCAGTGTGCGGAGCCTTGTGGCTCCCTGCCTAGGAGCTGGACCTGATGGCCACTTCCGGGGTGCAGCGCGGTCCACGGTGCCGGGACAGGTAGGGACTAACCTGCCTGAGTTCTGCAACACCGCTAACCGGACTTTTAACAGCCCAGTCGGAAAACAGGACAGCTGGTCACCCTATTTAGACAGCAGATGGAGGGGAAAAAATGTCAGCATGTAGACCCTGCTCCATATGAGCACTTGAGCCATGTGGGCAGACCTTCATGTCTGCATGGATCAGACTGCACCATTGTGGCCAAAGTCACTAAAAGACCTGTGGTGATTCTTCAGGGAAAACTCAGGAAATTGCAATATTCCTCATATATCATATCTTCATTTCCCCAGCTCCAACCCTTACATGTTATGCCTTCCTTCTAGTGGTCCTTCCACAAAAGGGGAGTGGATTGGCGGATTTTAAATGCCCACATTAAATATTTATCTACTTTTAACTCAGTTTTTTAAATCAACTAGACTTCAAGTTGATGGCCTCTCTTCAATGTGCAAACCAACAAATCAAACTAGTCAAAAGTAAAACAAGTCTACCATCAGGCTGAGGCCTTCTATTAGAAGTTTCAGTCAGAAGCTCAGCAGGGCCATTTGACAAATGGAGCGTAGTATAGAAATGTTAAACAGACACATAAATATAGAGATGCTAATGCATGCCACAATGATTAAAGTATTTGTAAACTAATACTTGTATTTTATATGCTTCAGCATTTAAATGCCCTGGCAATGCATAACTCCAGAATATCTTTTTTACTCTTCATGACTGGCAGTAGCAGATAGGAGAAGCACAGAAAAACCCATCAACAGAATTCTCAATTTACATTTTTTCATATTGTGGATAGTTGGCCAACAACAGGGCGGTATGGGCAGAAGTGGTCATTTGGCAAATTCCTTCCATGCATGTAACTGCTGAGTAATAAGTACTTTTATATACACAAATACACCTTGTAAGTCATGCCAGTAACAGCCAAATATCCATTATAAAGACATCTTTTGCATCTAATCAGAGGTGCATTGTGGCAAGGTGGAGCTGTGGCAAAACAAACAACCTAAAAACAATGAGTCCAGATTATATTTAAATTTCATTAGGCCCTTAGCACACATGTAGCTCTACTCACATAAGTACTCACATTGACAACAGGATTACTCGCTTAAAAAACAAACACATACGAAAGTCTTTGCAGGATCAGAGCCTTAGTGGGGTATTTGTTTATGCACAAAGCAGTTTTTGCATGTAATTTTCTCAGGCTGAAATTTTAATGGAAGTATTTTTATAGTCCTAAATTGAGTTTTGTTTTTTAATATCATGTAGGTTTTCCAGTGCCCATATCAGTGATATCTTTACCCACACTCCATACTTCTTATCACCTGATAAACTCTCCATACACTAAATACAAGCACAGTACATGCTATTGAAATAATAAATTCCATTGCCATATTTGCAGCTTATATATGGATAAAAGGAAGTTCTTCACACAGCGCACAATCAACCTGTGGAATTCCTTGCCTGAGGAAGTTGTGAAGGCTAGGACTATAACAGGGTTTAAAAGAGAACTAGATAAATTCATGGAGGTTAAGTCCATTACTGGCTATTAGCCAGGATGGGTAAGGAATGGTGTCCCTACCCTCTGTTTGTCAGAGGGTGGAGATGGATGGCAGGAGAGAGATCACTTGATCTTTACCTGTTAGGTTCACTCCCTCTGGGACACCTGACATTGGTCACTGTCGGTAGACAGGATACTGGGCTGGATGGACCTTTGGTCTGACCCACTATGGCCGTTCTTATCTATCTTGTGCTATGTAGATACTGTAGGAATACTGTAGGATACTCTGTCAAGCTCTCTTTCCATGAGAAAATGATTTACTATAGATCTGCGCTCTTTCTGTTCTCTTTTATATATAGGTGTGTTCCATATCTATATGCTCATATATTTGATCCCTCATAAAGATCAACATATTTATTTCAAAAAGTCATCTATTTTCAAAAAGAAAGGTTTTCAAGGAAACTAAAACTGATTTTGCGTGGTTAAGTGCCCCCTAGTGACAATGTCCATCTCCAGATAACTTTCACAGTCATTTACAAGCCATATATATACTTCTCCCCATCTCCCATAAAAATAAGGTCATTACATTTACATTAGTATATACAGATGTAATTCTGAGAAAAATACCTCTCTGTGAAATCAGAGTGCTAGCCTAATAAGAGCCTCATTTATTTGGAGCATAACTTTGCAAACTCTTCACTCAGTCTTTCCTCACATTGAGATCAATGGAAATGCTTATATAAGGAATTTGCATGATCAGGCCCTTGGTAAAATAAATTTAAGTATCCAACATAACAATTACATCTTTGCTTTCACTTATGCTTCTCATTGACTGACAGATATAAAAAAAGTGTAAAGGAGAAATCACCATTCTACGCTAACACTGCAGCCCTTAGGACATTACTACAAAAAGCCTCACCTGCTAAAACAAAGATGTCTAATATTTACAGGAAATATGTTAAAGGACATAACTACCTCTGTTCTCCTTGGGCTTTATTTGTTCAGCCTTTACTGCAAAAGGATTAAAGGGGTAATATTCAGGGGCTGCTGGGGCTGCAAATGAAGCAGGTTTAAAAGATAACTTTCCATCTTCTCCAGTTAATATAGTTGGAAACAATCTCAGCAGGGGTTACAGATGGGCTTGTTTTATACTGCTGCCCGCTACTGGTGAGAGCAGAAGAGTAACTGATCAGTTTTATATATAATTTATGATGTTGAGGAAAACTTCTTGTCCACTAAGACCCTCCCTCCATTTTTTCCTAAATAGTCTATCAAGTTTGTGTGTGTGAATTTCAAAAGTGCTTGTCATAGGCTTAATTCTGCTCGTGTTGAAGAAAATGGAAATTTCGCTATAATTCAAGTGTTCTTCCATTATGCAGTCTAGAGAACACCACAAAATTAATTACAATTGAGCTTTCAAGATAATTCTGGGTCATCTTTAAAAAGGCCACTGTCAATTCCTTTAAATAAATAATGTTATTCTCCACTGTAATGCTTGCTTGGAAGCTTGAGAATATGATTTCTTCTGTATAAATAGTGCCTTTCCCCCTTACTTGATAAATATCAATTTTATGTTCCTGCTTTTCTAACGAAGTAACAACTAAACTAAGTTTGTTTTGTTTGCTTCATTGTCTGCGCTACCATAATCAAAGGCGTCCGCAGGAATAGGCACAGCCCTCCTGAATGCTTGGTAGTTAGATCCAGCTGGAAGAGCTCATACATTGCTCTGGAACATCACATTAAGTAATTAAAACAGCTCTGTAACAATGAATCACCCAGGATATGGAATCCAGAAGACAATTCATACTGGATTAAAACAAATAAAACTGAATAAAATGTGTCCAAAGATGTAACTGTTTTCACATACACTCACTGTATAAACACACACAGCTGTATGTTCAAACTCCCTAAGAATGCTTTGTCTCTTTAGACCAGGGGTGGGCAAACTACAGCCCGTCAGGGCTTTGGATCTGGCCTGTGGGATTGCCACCCCTGTGGCGCTGCGGGCCCCGTACTGCTCCCAGAAGCGGCCAGCACCACGGCCCTGCGGCCCCTGGGGGAGCAGGGGTGGGGACAGAGGGATCCACTTGCTGTCCTCGCCTGCAGGCACTGCCCCCCGCAGCTCCTATTGGCTGGGAATGGGGAACCTGTCTTAGCCCGCTGTGCACCACTGCCACCCCGGAGCTGCTCCAGGCGGCGCCGGGCCAGAGCCTGCATCCCATACCCCTTCTGCACCCTGCACCCCAACCCCCTGCCCTGAGTCCCCTGCCACACCCTGCACCCCTCCTGCACCCCAACCCCTGCCGAGTCCCCTCCTGCACTCCGCACTCCTCCTGCACCCCAACCCCCTGCCCTGAGCCCCCTCGTTCACACCACACCCCTCCTGCCCTCAACCCTTTGTCCTGCACCCCCTCCTGCACACTGCACCCCCTCTTGCACTCCCTCCCACACCCCAACCCCCTGCCCTAGCCCTACATTCATGGCCCTGCATGCAATTTCCCCACCGAGATGTGGCCCTCGGGCCAAAAAATTTGCCTACCCCTGCTTTAGACCAATAGAAATCATCACTATGTGCTCTGAACTCAAGTTCAGACTTTTAAGTTACTTTAAAATAAGGCAAAATCCTAGCATCAGTACAGCTCCATTCTCTGATTTTAAGACAGTACTTACATCACACTCTGTTGATGTTCAAAATTCACCTAAGCTGACCAAGACAATTAGATTGTACATACAATAATACACTGAATAAATTGGAATTTAATACTTTCTAAATCATTATAGATTGATCCAGTGGTTTCTTACGGCTAATAAATGTGGTCAAGAAGCATGCTCCTTTAACTGTATTCCGGTGTGAAACCTATTCAATTCAGTGTTCATGGAAGTTTCATTGGCACATATTAAAATGAACTCAAGATTTTACAGAAACCATGTTCATAAAACAAAAAAAAGCTAAGATGGTTAAAATTAATATATCATAAATAAAACATGCATTGCAGCATATATTCAATGACAGGTCTCAGAAACTCTGTTTCCGTGCAGTCATTCACAAAGCTGCAAGAACACATGTGATTCATTAACTCCACTGAAGTGTACTAGTTCTTCCTGGCATTATTCATAATTGAAACATTTCAATTTTAGTTAACAGAAGAGAGAAAACTAATTTAAAAGTAAAATAAGGAAATTAGTTCTGTGTTTCTGGATTACAATCCCACAGTGCCTTCAACTAGCCCTATTTAGCCTCAGGGGGTTTAATTAAAAAAAATAGGCAATTTAGCCCACTTGAATAGAAAACCTTTTAAAGGGACAGACCTCTTCAATACTTACTTCCATCACTGCATCATACGAACCTCAGACAGAAATGTAGCAACAATGTTTCAATTTAGTCATTTATATTCTGAATATTCAATTTGATAATTCAATTTTCTGTTTCCAGATGGTAGGTGTACTGAAATTGATGGTCTGACCTTTGAAGTTAATGGCCACCCTTCCCCCCCCAGATTCAACGGGCTTTGGATCAGGCCCTTATTCAGTGAAATACAGTGCAGACGGCACAAATAATCAAGTTTTGTGCAGGGTATGATGGGGAGATTGGCAAATGATGGAATAGAGGTTGCAGTCTCTCCTATGCAGTGGTGCTGTCCCATTCATGCTAAATGATCTGGGGGCAATGCACAAATCTCTGCAGCATATAGGGCATATGGAAGATTTTGTTACCTGCTCCAACCTCAAGCTCTCCACATAGCTCCATCTTTGCATAGGCCCTTACATGGTCGCAAGGACTTCACCCTTAAGGAATTTGTACCTCCATTTCCACATCTACAAAACTAGGCTAAGACATATCCACCTTTGTAAAGAGTTTTGTGATCTCATTAAAGATCTGTATAGGACAAAATATTAATTTAAATCACACATTCTTCTACTGTTTCACAGGACAATCATAGCCAGACTTGCCACATTCTGCTAATGCTGAGTCCCTTGAGGTCTCCTCAGAGGAAATCTATTCCACATTGATCATTGACCCCTGACTTGATCTTGGAGGGTCTATAGTTTGGGGTAAAATACAACCTATCTGCTAAGCATGCTTATAGAAATTATTGAAGTTGTAACAGCAAGCAGAAGAATCAAAATATACGTATTATAAATAGTCTTAAGTATTAAGTGTTAAAGGTTTACAGTGAGGTTTAGTAGAAGTTGGCTTCTGGCATAAGTTAGTATGAGTATTACGTGCTTGACCGAAGGTTATGAAATGATACGTGCTTGATCTAAGGCTATACAATTTAGCAATATGTATCTTGTTACTGTTTGGCAATGCACGATAAACATGTAATCCACAAACAGACACATGGTAGCATTTTAATAGAGCTAACGGCACTGATGTATCAAAAATATTGGGAAAGGGACGGATACAAATGGTTGGGTTAATTGTTGGAAATGTAATGACAATCAACCAAAATACCATATATGGATAACTGGAATCCTAAAATTGCTCTACTGGAATACCAATTACGAGTAGGGGGTTGAGATGTGATTAGATATGGTCCCAGATGTATGTGGGTGGCCTGGAAAAAAGGGGTATAAAAGGGTTAACCCATCCCTAGCTGGAACATTGGGGTGATAAGAAGGTGGAACCCTGGACTAACCATTTTAGGATGCTCTCCTCTGACTTTGTTTCCATCTTTGTCTGCACTGGCTTCAATCAGGTTATGAGTATGGACAATGCAATGCTGGGAGCTAAGGGGTGTTTTACTATACTTATATGTTCCTGTACTTATCTTGCTTTTCTATAATTTTTGTACCTAAATACTAAATAAAATCTTCATGTCCCTACATGTGTTTCACCAGTCTCATCATTAATAATATCTTACACAGCCTCAAAAGTAAAGAACCTGTTACCTGTCACTAGTGCACTTTGCACCCTAGATTAGTCTCAGGCTACAACTTCATAACACCAAACACACAAGTTGACCATTATAATAGGTTGCAATTAGTGTATTGTTTAAACATAGCTGTGGATCATGTGTGATATAGCCCTGATAAGGTTATTAGTCTTAGATCGGAAGAAAGATATATATACCACAGCAAGTTCCTCATGAAGGCTCCAAATTCAGTAAAAATCTGATGTTGCTTCTATGTTGTTTTTCCTCTATCCCTTACTATTTTGGTGGCTTGCATAGCCAGGCACAGAGGCTGGAGGTGAAGTGGGTCAGAATAATGTAGTGCTTATGCTGCTTTAGTCAGAGGTAGCTAGTAAATAGAGTGACCAGACGTCCCGATAAAATTGGGACTGTCCCGATATCGAGCAGTTTGTCCCGCGTCCTGACCGAAGTATGGTTGGGATGTCATTTGTCCTGATATTTTGTTTCAGGCGCTCCCTCCCCCCCGCCCTTGTTGCTTAGGCTGCGGTGACCAGCAGGGGGAGTGCCTTTTCAATTGTTACACTCACCCAGCACGTCCGGGTCTTCGGCGGCGGGTCCCGCAGTCGCTGACGGTATTCGGCAGCATTTTGGCGGTGGGTACTTCCTTCTTTGGCAGCAAGGTTTATTATCCACTACCAAAATGCTGCCGAAGACTGTCAGTGACTGAAGGACCCTCCGCCAAAGTGCCGCCGAAGACTTGGACGGGTGACTGTAACAACTGAAAAGGCGCTCCCCCTGTGGCGGTCCCAATATTTTGGAATTCTCATCTGGTCACTCTACTAGTAAAACAACACTGACAATTGTTGAAGTGGGTTTCAATTACTGATTTTTGAAAATGTAAATAAAAATATAAACACTCAAGAGTTTAATATAATTAATTCTCCATCAAATCTTGAACAAAAAAAGTTCTGTTTACCGCTATCCACATCCTAGAGGATGAGTCACAGCATAAAACAAAAATAGCGAAAATATAATCATGTCAATGTTTCAATAATTATTGTAATAAGAATCTGAAACTCTCCTGAAAGATCTGCATACAAGAGTGACAATAAATTGTCTTGTTGCAGAAGAGGTGAGACACAAATAAACATTGAGCTACAGAAAAAAACCCTTTACTCTTATATTGGTTATATCAACAAACCAGCATTTTGATTCTTATCACAAGGTTGACTTTGTTTAGTTTCACATTTTCTAATTTTAAACAGTGATGATTCGTTGTCCTAGATTGGGAGGAAATTGTTAAAAAGTAGAAGATAAATGTCATTACTGCAATAGACCAGCAAGGGGAGTAGTTACACTTTGAGAAGTTTCTATCTTCAGCCAGCGTAAATTATACAGAAATGTAGAGACATATAAAAATATTGATGCTAGGTTGTGTACACAATAGAAAGAACAATTATTTTAATTGGAGGAATTAGAAATGTCGAGCCTTTAAAGATTACTTTGTTCCTGAATGAAAGGTGAAACAAACTCTCTCTCTCTCAGATCAGCTCATCAAATCATCCCACTAGAAACCCTATGGTACTAAGAAAATGAGATAAAAACCTTGGTCATTCTTTTCTATTTTTCCTTTAAACAGCAACAATCAAATCTCCACCAAAGGGAGGTAAACTCTGTAGTTTCCTAAGTAAATAAATATCCGGAACAGGTGCTGCCGATAAGCAGGCTGTGTGTGAAATTCATAAGCCTGTTTGAATACCGACAACTACTAAGGATAGCAGAGAGTATGACTTTTGAAAGCAGGGAATGGGATTTTTGCATTCAGATTTCCTGGTTAAAGGCAAATAAGTAGGCACTTTCTTAGAAGACGGTCCTTGACAATTACCAGCTAATAGTCTTTTCAGCAGCTTGGCCTCCTATAATACCGTAGAACTTATTTTTTTTTGGCATTAGTGGAGGAGGTGTGGCATGAGAGGGAGGCATGAAGTCTACCATTTTGTCAGCATCTGGCCTAACCCACAGCCACATATACAACACCGCCCTTGGGCAATGACACTTCCCAACCTCAACCCAACTATACCAGCATAAGGGACAGATGAGCCTCAGGTCGGAGCAGGGAAGTAGAAGAGATGCTCTCAAGAGAAGAAAAGCTTCAGGCTGTGGAGGTTCACTGAATGCATTGACTATAGCACTTAGTATTCACAAATTATATCCTTTAATATCACACAGCACTACAGCTTCTTTATAAAAAGCATAAGCCTTCCCTTCCCCAAGAAATGTTTCACTGCTATATTAAAATTATTACTTCAGTCTATGTATTTGGCTATCTACAAATTCATTAATATTCAGTGCAAGGATACCCTAGTGAGGAACCCTGTGTAATCATTTGTAATTGCTATTAGCGCTGGTCAAAACTTAGGATTTCTGGTTTGAGGGTGTAACATGCTGCTGGGGATACCCAGAGCTGTAAGCCACTGTGTTACCTCTCTGCCTCAGCAAAAGAACTTTGCTGGAGATTAGACTGTGTCTCTGCTCTCTGCCATACCAGTCATCTTCCTAACCAGCAAACTCCTCAATACTCTACCACTCTTAACCTCTGCTAGCAGGTAACAATCAGTGAACTCCAGTCCCCGAGCTCCTCTGAGATGTGTCTCTGCAATGCGCAACACTTATCACTGTACCTTCACAAAAGATATTAAGTTTGCTGCTCCTTCAAAAAGTACATTACAGCTTATTAACTTAAGTGGGGTAAACACAACCTTCCCTTCAAACACAGCATTGAGTTGGTTTATAGTAAAAATAAAAATATTAACAAAAGTATATAGGCTAAATGATATGGTTAAAATAAACAACAGCAAAAAAACACTTTCTAATGTCTAAGACCTAACTTAACAAACTACAGTCTTTGTTCAAGATAGTTTCCGCACTAATCTTCCTTGCCCAGCAATAGCTGGCTAACTCTTCACCAGGATCCCTCCAGAGTCCAAGGCACTGATTTTCCTTGTCTCCTCCCATGAAAGAGAACTTCAAGTCTTTCTGTGTGTCCTTATATCTCAAGGTCTGTCTTGGTTTCCAAGGTCAAATTGATCCCCTGGGGTTCAGTTTCCTGTCTCCTCTGGGGGAAGAGGGGGAGACTCCATCTTGATTAAGGTGTCCCCTGCTCCCATGTTATGCTTCCTGCCGCAATTTTACCATGCAAATGTTCTCTTTCTGCAACCTACAATACAAATTAATAGTATAGCCCCTGGAATTTGGCCACACCTGGTTTGAGGTGTTGGCCTCTTTCCTTTTTGAATTAAACTAAACTGAACGAAGGCCACTTCAATTCTGAATGAGAATGTCCACTCAGAGGTTTAATACAGTTTAACTAAACCACTTTAAATTCACACCTCTTGTTAATTCAGATTAATTTTGCTGAGTGGCCTGTGTAGACAAACCCTATATTTATTTAATGAGATGTCACTGGGTGGGTTATCATCAGAAGGACTGAAACCTGGGACCTATAGATCTAAAATGATAAGCATCTACTGCCTGAGTTAAGCGTCAGGTTTGCTAGCTCAGAGACAATAGGCTCAAACCTCCATGTGCTCCAGCCAAAGAACCACACTGTATAATCACAGGCTATATCTGAGTTTTTAAAGCTAAATACAAAAATGATGTAAATTCTCCTCCTGAGGAGCAGGAGCATTATCCCTGAAACCTGCACACTTGATGGGAGATTAGACACCTTCACATCAGGGAGCGCCAACAACTTTGTGCTTACACATACTCTAAGCCTGGCTCTAGCAGTTGGCTAATGGTAACATTTCTGCAGGTTTCTGGATGACTCGGATTGGCCAAGTAAAAAGATCATGGGTCCAAAGTGAAATCTGATCTTGACAACTGCTGAGCCAGGGAACTTGATTCTAGATGAGGGAAGAAGGGTCATGGAACACAATTAATTCCATTAGCACACACGTAGACCACTATTCTATGGGAATCAGAGAAGAACAAAAATAACTTTTCCTTCCCACCAAAACAACCACCAAGACTTCACCCCCATTTTATTTCCTTCCTCTCCCCCATCCCAAACCAAGCTATACACCAACCAACCTAATCATTCTGCCTGCAAAAGAGCCAACATAAAAAGATGGTGCTGGCACCATGTCCTAAAGAACACCAGACTCCTATTCTGTTGGATGAGTGGCAGAAACAAAATTTCAGACTCAAGAGCCCTCCCCTGATAACAACATGCCTCAACCTGTCTATGCTTAAATATGGGTTATATTAGCCCGAAGAGCCCAACTGATCTTGTCTGCTATTATGAGTATTATTCTGGGGTTGATATTTGAAAGACCATCAGAAATTTAACTCAATAACAATAAACAAGAAATAAAATGTCTTTTCCAAATGAAAGTACTCAAAAGGAATAAAAACTTTCTTCTAAGAGTCCATCTCATCATTAGCACAAATGCTCACGGGCTTTGCAGATAATGTAGGAAATGTAATATTACTATAACGCATGTAACATTTGACCTCATACACTTCATTCTAAGTGGATACTCTTATTAAAATGATCAAAATTCTATTAGTTTTCTTTTCAATGAAGCAGAGCGCATAAATTGCTTTAGTATAAAAGTAGCTTCCATAGAAGGGAGTCCGTGTTAAGTATTCTTTAATTTAGATTGTGATTGTAAAGTGGGAGGATAGCTTTAAAGGTCCATTTTCAGACTTGCCTTTAAGTATCAACAAGACGGTAGCTGCTATTAAGAGTATTTGAACTCCTGAAATAGGTACCACTACTTGTAACATACACAGCTATTGTCATATTTTTTTTCAAAAGTCTACGGTTACTGCTTTAAGTCTCTCCTCTCACTTTCTGTAAATTTTACCAGCATGCACAATGAAAAAATAAAAAAATGTTTTCTGCTCCTCTCCCTACTCCCTCTCTCTATAACTATAACATTTAGGATACTCCATTGATTTTATTTACTCTTGTCATGCCATAGGAAAGAAGATGATTTTCTCTGTAGCAGCGTGTGTAAGAAAGGTAGGATATTTACAGTACCTCTCTCTCATACACACACATACACCACACTGATTAAAAAAAAAAAAATTAACAAATCACCCAAACCATGTTTTTCATGAAATTGGTTGAATTTTTGGGTTGCTGTGGTCTTCCCTTAGGGGCTTGAGAGAGAGACAGAGAGACAGGTGCTTATCCTGATAGGTCATTAGCCACCGCTGGCTTTTCCTACAGATAACAGATCTAGCACTCACATGCAGGTGTTTTCAGTTTGTGAGAAGCTATGAGATTTCAGCAAGGGAAGCTAATTGTCACACCCATCCTAGGCTTTCTATCCAATTTTAAGGAATGAAATCCCCATCAGGTCTCTTCCAGATCACTGAAGGAAGCATACTTGTCACTTTCCAAGAGTTCAGCCTGAGTACATCTTTTAGACTCATCTCTCTGATCATCTGTGAGGAGTCCTTAGCATCATCAAAAATTTCCACTGTCTCGGTGGTGCCCCCATTAAATGCTTCCTATATACCTATATGACTAAAGTGATTTTCTTGCATTCAATATGCACCTTTGCACCAATTTTCTAACATATACAAAACCATAATGAAAATCCAACATAAATCTCACCAAATACACCAACATTTCTTTTATCTCTAATCAGTGGAGTGTCCAAGACTTTGCTAGGAAAGATTACTACACCAGAAATCTTGAGTGAGCCTCCCCAAACTGTAACCTTTTTGCCAGGTATAGGTGGTAACAGAAATGGCCAGAGGTTCAATAAGCCCAGGGGACCCTTTCTAAATAAATAAAATATATGTTTCTGTCTGCCATCCAGAGCCATACTCCCACTTCCATTTCTCAGAAACTACAATTTAACCTCTCTAGTCACCTTTCCAGGTGGTTTCTCAGAATTCTCTGTAACATGAAACTACCAACACCCTTTAATTAGGAAAACACAAGCCGCATATACTTATAGAGAATAAAGTTAGCAAACCCCAAGTCCTTGCTACTGTCATCAGTCCAGTCCGACAGATTCTGGGATTTAGATGGGAAACCTAGGGCACAGAAGGACTGCAGACAAAAGCACTCTGGAAAGAGCCCCTGGTCCCTCAGACAGTCCTCCAGCACTCCCGGAGTTTTAGGATTTGTACCCAGATTTCACCATCTTTAGCTCAGGGCGACCCAACTGTCACAGGCTATACCTCTCACAAGCTCTCTTCTCTTTCATAAATACAATTAAATGAATCATTTAATATAAGTTCAAAATACAGAACTGAAATTCAAACCACTACATACATATTGAACGCTGGGACGAATATGTAAATTAACCCACCCAGAGCTGGCTTTCCCTCTTTTACCCATAATGAGAAGTAAAGAATTCCATTTCTCCCAGCTTTCTAGCTCTGGGGTTTACATGTGCAGGTCTCATCTCCTCCCCTCCATTCTCATTCTGCTTTGAAATAGTAGAAACTTATTTCGGTCTCTAACTTGTTGAGCAGAAAGTCCAGGTCTCATAGCTATAATCTTCAATTTATTTAGAAGATGTGATGTTATCAGCAGTCTGCTTACATGTTTGTTTACATGTATTTCAACTATAGGGAATTTTGCAGTTACCACACAGGGCCTGGTTCCTATACAATCTGTGAAAAAGCATCTTGTTTTGCTCAAATCTCTTTGTTCTATAATTACCTGGCCCAACTCATCTTAGAAAAGTCAATGGAAAGACCACCACTGAATGCAATAGAAACCGGATCACACCATTGGTGATCAGTTTGTACAATTTTAACACTACTAATGTAATATTCATTGTTACTGATGAACTTATAAAACAGTGTAACATCGCCAATAATCTTTCAATATCTTTGATGGTTGCTCAAGCATCATGATGCTATGTGTCACTGTTGATCTATATAACATCACTACATTCTTTAACATTCTTAATCTTCCCATGCCTGCTTTACTTCTTGTTCCCATTATGTACCTTAGCATGAATTAGAGTAAGTCAATATGCCTAGTGGCTTCCTGATAAACAAATTCATAGTATAATTTTTAAACATTATAGTTGTGGTGAGGAGCACTCACCAAGATCAGGAGTCTAGTATGCTAGACTCTGGCCAAAACAGATACGACTGTCTTTGCCCCAAGGAGCTTACAGATTAAGTAGAAGGATCATTCTCCTATTGAGAATTCTGATTTCTCATCTAACAACTCCAAAATAAGAGGGATTGAGACATATTCTTTTAGTTCACGCTTGAACTAGGATTCATTTGTTGCAAAATGTTTTCAAGAAAACAAAAATATTTTCTACTGGCAGATGCTGTGGTATGGCAGACTAACTTCCAGTTGATCAGTCCAATTCTTGGCAATGGTCTCTTATTCAGAAGCCACTTCTATTTAGCTCAGTATTAAACAATCCATCTGTGTACTAATTTATTTGGAGAATATTCTCTATTTATACTTCTTCTCTTACATCTTTCTGAGAATCTGGAAGGCCAGCATTCTTCTTCAGTTAACTGGGATAATAAATTACAAAGTATGGGATCAATCCTGTTAAGTGTTGAACACTCAATTTCAATATGAGTTGAGGGCTGACAGAATGTGCAGGATAGAACTCTCTGGGTTCTATTATACTTTCAGTTGCATCAGTGAAGATACAGTGAATTAAATACCAGCGAAAATTAAAGCAAAATTTTGGTCTGAAATTATTAGGACCGGCATTACATTATTCAAGGTACTGTGTGTTACTGAACAATTACTTTCGATGGTACCAACATAATTGCCAATAAATAAGTGATGTTTCACAAGTGGACTTGTAAAAATCTATGGTACTATCTAACATGCTGCAGAATACAAAATAGTTATCTTAATTGTTTGTTAAAATGTCAAACTAATTTAGAGGTTAGCCTCCCATAAACCATTACAAGGACTCAACTTTATTTGTGGTACATATTCTTTTGCTTTTATAACAGTATTTTCCTCCTCTTTCCAAAATACAAAAATCATTAAGCTATATTTTTGCATCAGTGTGCTCAATTTATATTCTGATTATTTTCAGCTCCCTTAGTGTTAACGAGTCCTTCAAGTCAACCTGTAGAAGACTTGACTGAAGACCGCTGCTTTGATTTTACTGTGCTAGGTAAGATTCACAAAGATTTGCAACATCAATGCAGTATTAATTACAAGGAGTGATAGAGGGAACTTAGCAAGTTACATAGCTTTTTCACATGGTCTATAAGGATTTGTTCTCTAGAGTTCAAGTGTCTGGTGAATCACTTACTGCAACTCTCTACTTGATTATCACTAGCATCATTGACGGTGGTATTCTAGCATTATTTTCCATTCCATGTCAAAGGGTGCTTTGTGACCCCTTTTGAAAAGGACATTTATTCTTGCCTGTTTTGGTGGAGTTGAGTGTGAGATCACGCTGTGGATATTCTGCTCTGATACTGTTAAAATCCTTAAGCAGCGGCACTTCAGTATTGATTATTCAGCATAAGGTTTTCCAGTCATTTTCCACATATGGCTGAACACCTTAGGAAACCTGTATAAAATTCTAACCTTTTAGAGTGTAATTCCCCATCCGGGTCCATTGGATTTTTCCCCTTTCATGACACACTTGTTGGAAGTGGACTTAGTGGCCATATTTCAGACTCTAGGGAAAGGAGTGAAGCCTGGTGGCCATGGAACAGCTCTGTAGAAACTAGAGAGGGGGTTGACCTTGGGGTTAGATTAACACTCAGTAAACATGGAGCCTGTCTCTACCACACCTGTGGTTGCATTCTGCTTCAGACAATATCATGATAAGGCCCTGTCAAAGATCTGGCTGGGCTTCCCCTGCTGGCAGCTCACCAGATTGCTGTGAAGGGAGCCAACCACTAGTTTCCCTTGATGTTTTAAACCCTTCAGAATCTGAACAGAGTCCAGTCACTGCCCTTGTCTTAGGATCCCTAGACGCATTCTCAGGGCACAGCTCCTCTATCTAGGATCCCTTCCAGAGAGCTGGGACCACACACACAGTTGCCTAGTCCCTGGGCTCAAGTGCTGGCTCCATAGGCTCCCCCATAGCTTAAAGACCCCCTCCTCCAGAATTTCACCCAAACGTGTAAGCCTTCTAGTTTCCCTCTTCAAAGGGCCATTTGGTAGGTGTCGCATACACACTTTGCACAGGACTCTAACACAGCATTGCTCTCAAACATGAGAAACACACAGACGATACAGATCATATAGATAACAAACCCGCTAAACACAATGCTACTCACTCTAGCTCACCCTTTCCTTGGGAGTCAGGGTCAGCCTTGGTGGTGGACCATCTGTGAGAGTGCCCTGAGTGTCAGCTTCTGGGTGTGCCACATCACTCAGATTTCTTAGGGGGTATTGGGGTGCAGGCCAAAAATATTTTTGCTCTGGGTGGCAATATACCTAGGGCTGGCCCTGTTTGGAGTCCTTGGGGGACCATGTGTGTTCAGGTGGGCAGGGTCATTCTCCTCTCCCCGTACCTTATCTGGCTCCGGTAGCAGAATCCATCATCTTGAGCTAGTGAAAAATGGCTGAAGGACCCGCAAGTAAAGCCACTCCTGTCATATGCAGCCTTCCAGTCTCCTCTGTCAGGTATAATTATGATTGGCAGGCCAAAAAAGAATTTGAAGAGCAACTAGCAAAAGACTCAAAAACTAACAACAATAATTTTTTTTAAGCATATGAGAAGTAGGAAACCTGCCAAACAATTGGTGGGCCACTGGTGATCGAGGTGCTAAAAGAGTGCTCAAGGAAGACAAAGCTGTTGCGGAGAAGCTAAATGAATTCTTTGGATCAATCTTTGCTGCAGAGGCTGTGAGGGAGATTCCTACACCTGAGCCATTCTTTTTAGGTGACAAATCTGAGGAACTGCTCCCAGCCTGAGGTGTCAATAGAGGAGGTGTTAAAACAAATGGAAACATTTAACAGTAATAAGTCACCCAGGACCAGATGATATTCACCCAAGAGTTTCTAAGGAACTCAAATGTGAAATTGCAGAAATATTGTATTATGTAACCTACTGCTTAAATCAACCTCTGTACCAGATGACTGGAGGATGGCTAATGCAATGCCAATTTTTTAAAAAGGCTCCAGAGGCAATCCTGGCAATTATAGGCTGGCAAACCTAACTTCAGTAAAGAACAGAGTTATCAGACATACATGAACACAATTCACTGAGCCAACACAGCTTTTGTGAAGGGAAATCACGTCTCACCAATCTATTAAAATTCTTTGAGGGGGTCAATAAACATGTGGACAAGGGTGATCCAGTGGATATCGTGTTCTTGGACTTTCAGAAAGCCTTTGACAAGGTCCCTCACCAAAGGCTCTTAAGCAAAGTAAGAAGTCAAGGGATAAGAGGGAAGGTTCTTTCATGGATCAGTAGCTGGTAAAAAGAGAGGAAACAAAGGTTAGGAATAAATGGTCAGGTTTCACAGTGGAGAGAGGTTAATAGCAGTGTCCCCTATGGTTCTGTACTGGGACCAGTGCTGTTCAACACACTCATAAATGATCTGGAAAAAGAGGTAAACCATGAGGTAGCAAAGTTTGCAGATGATACAAAATTACTCAAGATATTTAAGTCCAAAGCACACTGTGAAGAGTTACGTTACAAAGCGATCTCACAAAACTGCTACCCACTACAACCCTTATCTCTCTCTCAGAATTACTAATTTGTTTCTTCCTGTGTTCAGGTAAGTGTTTCTGGTTATTATTCACTAGATTTATTAGTTTGAATGTTTCCAAGATGAATCTTATTTTGTTGTTTTCTGCCATGTCTAATCTCATTAGTTGCCTTTGTATTATTTATCTATTAGTGCTTGCAATGGAAAAGGGAGTAAACTGTATAATCAGGAGCTGTATTAGTGAAGATGTTAAATAATAAAAATTGGGATTAACTTGAATGTCTACAGCACCCCTTGGTCCACTCCCCTCCCCCCCCCATACATCACTATTTATCACTGCTTTTTATTTACAGTCCTTCAACTAATCTAAAGTCCATATGTCCATGTTCCTATCCCAGCCAATCTGAATTAGTTTTTTAGGTAAGCTTTCATAAGACAGTATCACATGCTTTACTGAAATCCAAGCACATACTTCAGCATATTCCTGTTTATCTGAAATCTATTATCTGAATCCCTTCCTTGTCCCCCAGCATGAGATACATGCCCTCTGCACATGTATTTCATACTGGGGGGAAAGGAAGCGGTTCGGATAATGCAGAGGTTCAGATAATACAGCAGACCCCCCCAGACCAGGACTGCAAAAAGGAGGACAAGTCCCAAGCTCTGGGGGGAGGCCGCCGTGCTGCTGAATGACTCCTACAGCAATGCAAGGAGCCCTCACCTGCAGATGCAAGGTGCAGGAAAGGCTGTGGTCCTGGCAGGGCAGAGCAGAGGCTCCTGGCCAGAACTGTGAGGAGGATGAGCCATTGGCCAGGGAGCAGGCCACCCTGCTGCTGAATGGCTCCTGCCCTCTCCATTATTTGAACTCCCAATTATCCAAATAAAATCCATGTCCCCCATGCTATTCAGATAATTGGGAGCATACTGTATACCTACTGCTTTCCCTTCAACAGTTAATTTTGTATTCCTATCAGGAAAGAAAACAATCTGGATGGATTTATCCTTTATAAGACTGTACTGCTTATTGTTGCATTACTACAGCTGGGCAAAATAAGCATAACCTCCAATCCTCCCCCAAACAAACTTTGGCTGTTTTCACAGTGTGTAAAACTTCTGAAATTTGCTCTAGTTTCACTGAGCACTCACAGCTTCACTGAATTTGAGTGTGTGAGATAAGCTGAAAAGTCGCTTTCTCTCAATTTACCCTGATGGATATTGAAAAAGCTGCTGAAGTTAGAGTGATGCCCACACAAAATGAAATGATCTAACGGACTAAGCACTGGAATGGGATCCAGGAGATGCTGAGTTCTGTTCATCTCTGCCATTGACTCACCTTAAATGCAAAATAGTAAGCGCTTTATTACCGCGAGCTACTAAAGAGGGGTTGTAAAGTGCTATATAAAATTGATCTTGCAAGATGTGGCACACCCACCAAAGGACTTCAGTGCATATGAGAAGTCCCACTGAGGTCAACATGGGAACTTGTGCTGAAAGTTACCCATGCGCTTACATGCTCCGGTTCTTAGTACCTTGCAGGATCTAATGCATAGTGTACTTTTACAAATCCTATTTAGCAGATCAGTGTCAGCCCACATTTTACAGATGGAGAAAGTGAGAATAAAAGTGTAAGTATAGGTGAATGCAATGCCCACAAGATACAATGGGGCTCTGTACAAAGTCAAGTGTAGGATCAGGGCCTATCTTTATAAGTTTCACCTTGTTTCCCTTATGTCTCATAGTTAGCATTAATACATTTTTAAAAATAAACTGTTCTTAGTTCCCTGCAAGCCTTTTCTTACTGTATTATTGTGTCTTTGTTTTTGCCATTTCATTTTTAGGCTGTTTCTATTTTCCTTTTTTTTTTTTTTTTTTAAATGCCAGCTCTTTGTTATTCAGTGTGCATGCACATATACCTGTCTGCATGTGCAAATACAAGCACAACAGGTGTGAAAAACTCTCCTGAACTGAAGGCCAACAACAGGTAAAACTTTACTAGAACAAAAGAGTTCACAAGCAGGGGTATTTGAGACTTTTTTTAAAATAGCCTTTCAGCTTTATCCAGAGAGCTAATATGTCTATATTTTCCACAATCAGATAATGTAGGTATAAAAATAGACCATTTCAAACACTGTGTCCCACAAGTCCTCCTGGACTTTCACTGAACTAGCTAAGGCTTATTGAGTGCAGTTTGAGTATGTGTTAAATTTTTTTTGGTGGATTTTTTTTTCATATAAGCAATAAAGATAGATCAGCAGACTGGAAAAATGTTATTCCCCAAGAGTCTGGGACAATATGAATTCATGGCCAAGCAATGTGACACTGCTTCTCAGATAGCCGGGGGAAAACAAAGATTAAGATCAGAATGTTACAACTGAATACTTAAACAGATGTGCAAGGCAATCCAGTTCCAGATCAAAGCAGCATTATAGCTGAAGAGTGTTTCTGTTAAGAGCAGCAGTGGAAGGGTGATGTTGTCTTGTCCAGCTATGCCACTCAGATCAGGAGCTGGGTTGTCATAGCCAGGCAAAACTGATGGGAAGTGCTCAGGCTGGGATAGCATAAGTGTACACAGATGGGCAAAGAAAGAGAGAGGTTATTTTTGCACAGTTTCCCCCCTGAATATGAAAAATAGACATTTCTAAAATATTTATGAAACAAAAGGCAGATATAGAGGAAAATACACACAAGCAGAGGGGGAAAAAAGACTGAATTGCAGAAAACCAAGTTAAATGTTGAACAGACAAGGAGAATAGAATAGAACAAAAAGGCCAAACATATCAAATTGAAGGGTAAAAAAAACGCAAACACTTGAAAGCAGAAGTATGAATGAAAATAACAAACAGCCTCAAAGCCATTTTAAGTTACATTTAAAAAGGACGTCAAGTGGATCAACATATTTACCTATTTACTAGAGGACAAGATTCCAGAAGCCATCTGAAAGCAGAAACGATTCATTTGACTTGACAGTTTGCTTGTTTTTAAAGAAAAAAAGGAACTCATATCTCTGGTCATTCCACAATAAGGAACAATGGTAACATTGTACATAGTAAGCATGTGTGAAAGAGAAAGCTGGGTGAGCCCATATGAACACCACTCTGTGTATGCAGAACAAGATTCTGCAAATGTAATATACTCACTAGTGCACCTGTGCCTGCCATAGACCTCCACAAGAACGAAAACATGAAGTCGAACTGCTCTTCAGTATGAGCTCAACACAGTGCTCTCAAACCGCTCCTGGAATCTTCTTCTGGAGAGTGTCCCACTGCCCCAGTCCTGGGCACCCCACCACAGCCCCAAAAATTTTTTTGGCCACAGTGACCAGGGACAAATAATTTAGCAAAGGTTTTTCTCAGCTTATGCAGTAGCTCCTCATCAATACAGCAAAATGCTGTGATACTGAGGGTACTTACAGACGCAGTGATCAGATTCACAAAGCAAAACAGTGGGGCACAGGAGACCATTTTATTCAGCATCAGAAAAATGGGTGCAGGAGTTTTGCTAACTAAACAGGGAGACAGAAACAATGCTCACCCCTCCCTCTCCTCAGCCAAATCACTGCTTTCCTTCTGCCTCTCCAGCCGCTTTTCTCCTTTCAGAAAAAACAACCTTGGGACACGTTACAGTATAGGACAGAGTCAGGGGAAAAAACTGGTATCAAACTCCACAGTCCTGTACCTCTCTTCCTTGTCCCCCTACTCCCCGACCTAGGGTATGTGGATGCTCAGCACTTTCTGAAACACAAGCACCTTCAAGAAATCTCAAGTTAGGCACTTGAAAATTAGCTCCAAATCACAAATGACTTCTGAAAATTTAGGCCATGTACACTGCAATAAGCATATCCTGCATTACTCCTTCCTTAGTTATTAGTCAATGGAAACAGACTTCACTACATTGTAACTGATTTCATCTTATACTGTAGCATCCCCCCCCTATTTTGTATGGAAATATTTTCATATCTGTGTTTTGTCAGTATGAGGCAACATGTCAGTTTTTCCTGCATTAGCCATTTATCATTTCAGATTTGTTTTGCTTGCATAAACACACTGTATTTCAATACTGTGTTAAACAATAAAATCTTATGCATTTCTATAACAGCAGAGCACAGCTGTTTTGTTACCTGTACTCCATCTTAAAACTTGTCTGGTTGGAAAATAACATTTCAAAATAATTTCTGATCTTATTTTAACGGAGGGCCCTGCCAGAGTCTCTCTTTTGTGGGTGAAAAATACGATTGGCCAGCACAACAAATGCTGCACTGAAACCATAATCGAAAAGGAAACTGGTTATAGGTTTTTGTCCTTTTTGTATTTTTAAACAGAATCCATTAATGCGGGTAGGAAAATGTGTCTGTCATGACAGAATTTGCTCTGAAGGTCTAACTTGTAGTAGATGGATAGCGTAGGTCACAGGCAGAGATTTGGAGAGACTTCATTGAAAATCAAGCCAGCTGAGTAATAAAGGTCTGATCCTGTTCCCATTGAAGTTGATGGCAAAATTTCTGGTGATTTTAGTCAGAGCAGTATCAGGCCCCACGAGTGAAAAAATATATAATTTGTTTCCACCCCCAGGATTCATTTTAGCTAATCCTTTCTAGATAGGACTTATTAGAGGAATTCCTATGAAGCATTATGAGTTTTTAAAAAGGCAAAACAAACCCAATGGCTTTGTCACAGTATCGTCAATACTTCAACAGTCAATATTCAGGAGTGTATTTATTATACCGAATACCAGTCCCTGACATTATACTTTAATAATAGCCTACCACACATCCCTGGCTCTATGGATTCTAATCTCATATCTGAGAAGGTACAATTTGTTAACTTTATTTTCTTTTTCTAATGTAGAAACTTCTGAAGGTTTAACTCTACAGGTACAGCAGCTGCAAGTCCCACACTGATGAACCAAAGGCTCCACTCCCCACGTTATGGCTCCAGCCAGTAAACCATTGATGGCTGAGGAATTGGATTTGCAAACACTGCTAGAAATGGATGAAAGTTCCTAAAAAGGACAATACTGGGGAAGGGAATGTCTGGTAGGGCTGAATTGGAGTCTCAGCCAGGGATCCACAAACTGATTACCAGAAGACGACCTGAACCAGAGCAGAGGAGGGAAAGTGAGGCATTCTATATGCCTGCATTCTATATGCATCCGAAGAAGTGGGCTGTAGTCCACGAAAGCTTATGCTCTAATAAATCTGTTAGTCTCTAAGGTGCCACAAGTACTCCTGCTCTTCTTTCAGCTGGTAAAGGTTCTCAGGTTGAGGGAGCTGTCAGCTCTGACAGGTGTCAGACATGATAGCCTACCATGCTGGGAGAGGGCATTGGAGCTGAATAGATTTGGGGCAGCTCTAATAGGGAAATGAGCAGGACCGGCTCCAGGTCTTTTGCTGCCCCAAGCGGCAGGGGAAAAAAAAAAAAAAAAGCCGCGATCGCAATTGCGATCGGCGGCACTCCAGCAGCAGCTCCACCGCACCGCTTTCTTCTTCGGTGGGAATTCAGCGGCAGGTGCTTCCCTCCGAGAGGGATCCGCCGTCAAATTGCTGCCGAACAGCCCAACATGCCGCCCCTTCCCCTTGGCTGCCCCAAGCACATGCTTGCTGGGCTGGTGCCTGGAGCCGGCCCTGGAAATGAGGCAACAGTACCTCTCTCACCCAATAATGTCCAGCATGGCTGAGCCGACGCTCTTGTGCTACAATCAATGCAAAACAGTCAATTGTTGCACAAACAAGTTAACTCTCTCTAAAAGGAAGAGTTAACCAGTTGAGTTGGACCAATTTCCTAATTTAATACAGCAAATCCTATCCTTCTACTCCATTACAAAATTACAACATAAGACTATGTTATGATGCACAAACTGTAGCCCCACTAGGCAAAATAACATTTTCTAATTACTGTATGTTAGGAAACATGTCCCATCTCTTTTATTAGTAAAGTATAGAATTATGCTTGACAGAATAGTCTTGCATGTATAAAATAAAAAAAAGTGAGGAGGAGAATGATTGCTGGTTTGTAGTTTAGTGACTGAAAATATAGCAGGCCGGTTACAATGTATGCTATCAACAGTTAACCTTGCAAAAGATTTTTCCCCACAGCTTCTGTGACTCAAAAGTAATAAATTGAAAATGTCACTTTGACATTGAACAGCAAATAAAAATAAACTATATGCAGGCCTGTAAAACTGGAAAAATTCCCTACTAGTTCCATGTAGAAGATAGTGCACTATCAGTATAATTAAACAATTCAGAAAAAAACTTCCTCAGGTTTTGAGCTATAGTCTTCAGTACAGACATAGTGTTTCTGCATCATAATAACTTATTTCTGCTCCAAAGGGAGGAGGTTTATAAAGATTCAGGCTTTCTGTAAAAGCTGTTGGCAAAAAAGATGGCAGAATAAAGATGCTGGTATGTATAGTAAAACCCAAAGGATTGTATTGGGGATAACTAGAACCTGTATATCCTGCATGTGAGGAGCTATGCTGTCCCATATTTTTTAAACAAACACTAATTTGCCCAGTTATTATAGGGTGAGCAGGTAGCAACTTCTACATTTAGGTTGCGTAACAACTTCCATCATACAAGATTCTTATACATTTTCTTTCTTTCTTTTTTTTTATAAAGACAGTCTAATACCTTGACTGTTTGAACAGACCTTTAATATTTGGCAGGGAAAAAAAGCCCTGAGACCAGAGAAGAATCTTTCCTTTGTGCCATGAAATTCAGTTCAGGTTTTGCTGAAATCTAAACTGTTATAAAATATAATTTCCTGTCTCTTGTTTGGGTTGTGCAGGAAAATTCTGGCAAGTTGTCAAATTAATAAATTGAACACACATTCTAAGGCTGGATTTGTGCTGCCACCAAATTGGCAGCAGCAGCACATGCTGGGTTGGGAACAGCCAGAAGGTGCTGGAGCATTTGAGGGTGGCGGGGATGGCGGGGATTCAATTCCTGACAACTAGCCCCCTAAGGCCAGTGTCAAGCCCTTAGGCACATTTCCTCTGCCCCTACTAGAGAACAGCCTGCTCCTACTGTCACCTGACAAAGTTCATTATGTGTCTCAAGTGACAGAAATCAGTACTGCATTGCTGAAGGTTCAGGGTTCAAGCCTGGAATACCACAGGGAGGTCGCTACAGTTACACATTACTGAATTTACATTTACCTTTCTTTTCCTAAAAACTCTAGAAACTATATACAAATGAACAAGGTAAATGACTGCATAGTCAAACTATTGAAACTTAAGTAATGCCATATTTACAGTTGCCTATGCATCCTTACTTCAGTGAATATGCATTATTATAGTCTTCAGTTACATGATCACATGCTACTGTTCAGATGACCTATGCCTCTTTCAATGTATAGGATAAGCACACAAGAGGGAACCTAAACTTTGGCATTTCCTAACTTTCGAATGCAAGACTATATAGAACAAGTCATGTTTCAATATAATGTTTTTTGTATATGATTAAATTTAGCTCTGTTTCCTGCCTTTGGCTATGGAAGCTGACTCCTGCTCCAACCACTAGGCATGGCCACCCATGTCTTCGTCTCCTGCCAATAAGGTACTCTTATTCTGGAATAAGGTGTCCACCAAAGGAATTATTCAGGAATAGCTATTGCAGAATAACTCTTTGTATAGAAAGGCCCTCCTTACATCATTTAATTGTTAATAGGTGGGGGGAAGGGAACTTCTCTATGCATCCTGTTTTGCACTTGGAGAGATTTCTCTCAATAAATATATCCTTTATTTTCTTTCTTTTTATAGCTAAGATCACTACAAATTATCACATTACTTTCTCTCTCTGACTGCCCTACCAATCTCTCATCAACCAATTCTGAATCTGCTTTCACTTTCAGGCATTTATCTACAAATACTTATGTGAGAGGTATTATTAATCATATCCTGTTGCTAGGATACAAAGAATGTTCATTTAAACTTAATGTTCCTCTTTCTAACAAAGTGCCATGAGGAATGCAGAGATTTCACACAAAAACTACCTTGCATAACTACATTTTAAATCAAGACCATCAGCTAGTAGAACAGGCATTACCAAGAAGAATTTTTTTTAAAGGTAAAAAACAAGTGAAATTTAGTCTTGAGCTCGCATAGCACAGCTTCATTTGGAAAGTGGATGTTTTTGGAAAACTGGTAGATATGCAATAGTGTATAAAAAACAAAGATAAATGTACTGCCTTATAAATTCTGGGAACGAAGGCAGTGTAAGTGGAATGATTGCCTTATTTTGTAATAGGACTACTATGAGCCTAATCCAATACCCGTTGACGTTAATGGGAAGACTACCAACACTTAAAAAGAGAAACCCAGTAGATTCTAATTAGCATAGATATGTATAGGTTATACATACACTTGTATAAATTCACGAGGACTGCTGCCATTTCTCCCATTCATACCCACTCCCTGCATTTATTCCATTACATACCCAACTCATTGTCATTTCACATCCACTTTCATTCTACCCACACATGGTTCCCCAGAGAAAATAAATGAATGGGTAGGTATGGAAACTGCTATCACCCATTCTGATTCATTCTACATAAATATAGCCACTCATTTGGTATACATTCCGCTACTCCATCCTCACACCTTCCCTACAGGCCTTCCACACATACACCTCAGAGGACCAGAACAGTTAGCAGTTGCCTCCACCAACTTAACCCCTACACATCGTAAGGGGTGGGGCAGCACAAACATAGGATCTACCTTTTGGGGGGCACCTTCACTAGGAAAAAGGGTATGTATTTAGGTCATTAGCTAACAAGGTAAAATTCTTGTGAAGACAAGGCAGTTGATTGGTTTTACACAAGTTAGTAGGTCAAGATATATCCTAGGATCTCTCATGGTCTTTACCACAACCTGCTAAATCGTGTGAAAACTACACCCTGCCTTATCTTCACTAGGATTTTACCTCAGGTTAGCTAACTAGTCACCACCACCCCTTTTCTCCTTGTGAATAAAAGGGCTAAGAGGCAGAGCCTAGGAGAAGAGCAAGATTTCCCAGTATTCAGAAGTACCATTCCTGCATGTGGACACACCACACCACACCCCTGCCTCTGTGATCTTCTTCTTGTCTCCCCTGGCCAAGAAATCCGCAAATCTCCCTATGCAACTGGCTCTTTCCCCATAGTGCTGTCCTTATGAGCCCCCCAAACAGACATTCTACTGCCCCCCCCATCCCTCCTAGGATGAGTGCTGGTGCTGCCCCATGACCCCTGAGCTGCTGCCCATATTCCCCTGAACTACTGCTTCTTTGTGATGCTGGAACAATGTTTATAGCGGGGGTGGTGAAGGTGAAAACCATGCCTTTGGGCCGTTATCACTATTTCAAGCCAAGGAGTGTGGCAAGGCCTCCAGCACCTGTAGTTCCAGCACCTATGCTGCTGCTGCTCCTACCCTATTCCCTCCCCATGTCCCTCTGAGGTGCTGATTCCCTCTCCATGATGTGCAGACTGACATGTTAAGTTCTGGTTCCAACCCTGCTGGCCCATAAGGGCGAAGTTGAACAAAGCCAGCAGGGTGGAATTCAGCACCACTTAGTCTGAGAAGTGGGCACTGCTGGGTTGGGGAGAAGCTGCAGCCCATTCCTGAAGATCCTGGCACTCCAAGGGACTGAATGGACAGCAGTCTCCTGAACACGTAGGAAGCATTTGGCCATCCCTTCGAGTCAGAAGGAGAGGAGACCACTGTACTTCCCCAGAAGAAGCCCATATTAAGCAGGAAGCTGGGTCCTGCAGTCCATACATGGGACATATGAGGCAAATGGCTGCCACCTTACACTCGGTGAGGGACAGCAGCACTTAGAGGGGGAAGCACACACCTCATGGAGTGGGGAGAACATGGGCCTAGTCCACACTGTCTGGGTGGAGGGTCTAGGGGCAGGAAGAGTAGCTGCTTCCCAGCTGACCAGAATCAAAGGCTGAGCACAGTTGATGCCCTCAGCCCTTTGTTTCTATAGCTGATAGATGGTGGGCGTGGTCGGGCTTCTGCCTGCTCCAGTAGCCAAAGGTTGGGTTGTCCCTGAGCCTGTGCAGTATCTCTGATTAGCTGCATTTCCCCAGGAAAATGGTGAAGAACAACTAATCACAGGAGAGTTCCCCAAAGATGGGTTGGTAAACCCATAGAGTTGACACATCTGCATAGATGTCAATGGATCTGGATCAGGACAAGCACACACACACACACACACACACAGGCACTGACGCAGATGAAATGGGCAAAATCTACTGCATAAAATTCATTTCCTAGATGTTTAAATAATGTCTGTTTTTAGATATATTACTTTCCGTGTGTTCCCCCATAAAAGGGACAAAGGAGTTCAGGAGAGCTGACATTTTCTGAAAGACTATTTAAGTCACAACAGCAAACTATCCCAATGCAAAGGCAAGATAGAAAGACTAGTTAAGAGGCCAATGTGGCTGCATTAGGAGTTCTTTAAGGACTTGAAAATTAAAACAGGAATCCTACAATACGCGGAAGCATGGACAAATTGCTAAGGATGAGTACAAAAGAATAGCACAAGCATGTAGGACAAAAATAAGAAAGGATAAAGAACAAAATAAGTTACATCTAACAAGGGACATAAAAGGCAATACGAAGAGGTTCTATAAATACATTAAGAGCAAGAGAAAAAAATGAAAATGGAGGTCCACTACTTAACAGGGAAAGAGAGCTAAAAACAGACATCATCAAGAAGGCTGAGGTGCTCAATGCCAAATTTGCTTCAGTCTTCACTAAAAAAAAAAATTCTCATCAGATAATTAGCACAGTTAATATTAACAACAAGGGGGAAGAACACAAGCCAGAATAACCACCTCCGCTTGGACCCATAGGTTTGAGGCTACCTGCTTCATTAGGTCCTGATATGCCTTATGGTCATCTGGAGGTGGAGAGACTCCAGGTGCCACTGAGGCCTTATCCAGAGAGGATGAGGCTAGAACCTGCTGGGGAGCCTCAGTTGGTGCCTCAATGTCAGCAGCAGCCTGCAAGTCCTCCCCCTGGGGTTCGGTATCGTGTTTGGTATGTGGTACCGGGGGTGCTCTAGCCTCTGAGACAATCAAATAAGATAATCTCAAAAGGGGTCCCTTGAGGTGGTGGAAACCCCCACTGGTTCCCAAAAAGGCAACTGCATGGCGGATGGGGCCCATGGGTACTGTGGCCAGGCCCCCAGAGTTTCCAACGAGCTCAGTGCTGTGACAGAGTGGGAGTGGCCAGGGGAACAGTGTGGTTGACTGCTTCAGCGGTAGGAATACAATTCCCCCTCTGAGTCCGATGGGGGAGAAGAGATGCACTATGGACACAAGAACAGTGCCATGGCATTGGGTGCTGGAGAAGGTCGCCTAGGGCACTTGGAGGCTTTCAGCACGGGTTTCCCCTTGGACAGCTGACGCAGTGCTGGTCGAGGTGCTGGCACAGACTCCCTGCCACTTGGGGGCACCAGGGGTGCCAACAGGGTCATAAGGTTCCTTGCAGCCGCAAAGGCATTGGGAGTTGACGGGACCACAAATTGATGGGTACACTGGTCTTGAGTGGGCATCGTATGACGCTGTGAAGCTGGGGCTGTGGGCACCAGGCAATGCAGCGCTGGGGATGAAGAGCAGCCTGACATGGGTCTCACTCTGTTTGTCCCCTTTGTCCCTTGGCACCGGAGATCAGCTCTTCTCCTGGTACTTGCGGTGTTTCTTCTTAGGCACCAGCGAAGACGATCAGTGCTGAGGGACTCTCATTGATGGAGGAGTGCTCTGCGCCGAGATCGAGGTGCAGAGTCTAAGTGTGGCTCTGAGGTCAGTTTTAGGGCTGCCTCCCCGAGGAGGACCTTCAGACAAGCAGCACTGTCCTTCTGGATCTGGGGCTTGAATTCTTTACAAATTTGGCAACGGTCTTTCCTATGAGCTTCCCCTAAGCACTTGAGGCAGCTCACTCAAAGGCATAGACTTGCTGCATGAAGCGCCAGGCCTAAATCCCGGTGACCGAGGCATCCCTCTGCACCAGGACGAAAGACAACTCCACTAT
The DNA here is from genome assembly GCF_013100865.1 of Trachemys scripta elegans. Lineage (NCBI taxonomy): Eukaryota > Metazoa > Chordata > Testudines > Emydidae > Trachemys > Trachemys scripta. The sequence goes on from NC_048299.1 coordinate 206,134,087, forward strand.
CTAGCAGCAGGGGCATCCAAATTATCTAGAAAGAGGAGATTGGGATGCTTATCCTGTCCCATTAAGGGTCAGATTCTCAGACACAAGCAGATTGTGTATGGGATGCATGAGGTTTACCAAGATGGCAGCATTTTTATTTTGGACATTGACTTCAATATCTTTATGAATAACAGGAAGATTTTGTGGAAGGGAATGGACGGGGTGCCTTGCACAACGGTGCTAAATAATCAAACTAGCCCTTGGCATTCCAGTGGTAAAGTTGCTACAGTGGCTGGAATGAGAGGCTGGCCCAATTTTATTCATCAGCTGGGCTTGGAGTGGAAAGTTAAAATGGACTCCAATAAGCTCTGAAGGAAAATGAAGGGGCCATAATACCGTGCATATGTATGGGATCCCTCCTCAGAGACCTGTGTTCCTTTAACAGAAGAAATTTGCAAGTTTTGGCAAGACTGCTTGGTTAAGGCAAGGAGGTACCAGGCATCTTCAAAGACAATATCAGGGATGGAGGACTGCATAGACTTGGTGTATGGGGCCAAATCTTACTTTTGGTTTACAGTTGAATTTATATTTAAATAAAACGTGCAGCCAGGAGTCTTTAACTGTACACAGGTCTTGCAAACAAGAAAATAAACTACATATGTAGGTACTAGGGCTGTCAATTAATCGCAGTTAGCTCACACGCTTAGCTAAAAAAAATTAATCACGATTCATTGCAGTTTTAATCGCACTGTTAAACACTAGAACACCAATTGAAATTCAGTAAATATTTTTGGATGTTTTTCTACATTTTCAAATATATTGATTTCAATTACAACACAGAATACAATGTGTACACTGCTCACTTTATATTAATATTTTTTATTACAAATATTTGCATTGCAAAAATGATAAACAAAAGAAACAGTATTTTTCAATTAAACCTCATACAAGTACTGTAGTGCAATCTGTTTATCATGAAAGTGCAACTTACAAATGTAGATTTTTTTGTTACATAATTGCACTCAAAAACAAAACAATGCGAAACTTTAGAGCCTACAAGTCCACTCAGTCCTACTTCTCATTCAGCCAATCGCTCAGACAAACAAGTTTGTTTACATTTGCAGGAGATAATACTGCCCGTCTCTCATTTAAAATGTCACCAGAAAATGAGAACAGGAATTCGCATGGCACTTTTGTAACCGGCACTGTCATTTCTTTTGTTTTTTAGAGTGCAAATACACCTCTATCCTGATATAACGCGACCTGATATAACAAAAATTTGGATATAACACGGTAAAGCAGTGTTCTGGGGGGGCGGGGCTGCACGCTCCGGTGGATCAAATCAAGTATGATATAATGCGGTTTCACCTATAACGTGATAAGATTTTTTTGGCTCCTGAGGACAGTGTTATATCGAGGTAGAGGTGTATTTGTAATAATAAATAAATATAAAGTGAGCACTTTACACTTTGTATTCTGTGTTGTAATTAAAATAAAAAATATTTAAATAAATGGTATTCTATTATTGTTTAATTGCACGATTAATTTTTTAATCACCTGACAGCCCTAGTAGGTACCATTAGTTAACATTTTTTTCCAAATCTAAAAATCAGACCTGCATATAAAGCCAGAATTTGGCAACCTGAATCATTAAATTTCATCAAATATTTATAGATTCACCCTTGCTGGTGCTACTAAAAATCTATGCCAAGCACTGTTTACAACTATCACCTAGCACTGATTTCTATGGTAAAATAAGAGTTCTATGATGCTACTCTATCAATGGAGATTCATCCTGGTGGAAATCTACTTGCAAGTAAACTGTACTGACACTACACTAACATTTTCGTGAAATCCATTCAGGGAAAAAATGTTCAGCTTCATTTAGAAGATTAAGCATTTCTTCTGAGACCAAAACACCTAGATCAAAAGTGACACTGCTTTAAGTTTACAAGGCTATGCTTTCTGGTTTGGTAGTTCTGCTTTAATAATGTTCCATAGCAAGTAAATCCATATTGTTGCCTGACTTATTTTTCTGCCCTATTTTAGGCTTATAGAAGAAAATTCTTTCCTCACACTGGATATGGTAAATGCATTCAGCTCCTAATCTGTGACGGTCAGTTTCAGTAGAGGGACAGTACCCAAAGTACCATTTTGACACTTTCTGCTTTTATTTATTTATTTAAGGGAGGGAGGGTGATTGGAGATGGTGGTAGTATTCTGGATCTACATTTAGCCTTGAAAGCTGATAACAGACAAGTGTTAATAGTTACAATTCTCAGAAAAAAAAATCTTATTTGGCTTGGTCAGTATTGCAGCCCACACCATGTGGAAAGATGCAAGTCTATAAAGTTGCTTCAGTCAAGAATTAGTATAAAGGTTTTCTTAAAACATGGGTGTCAGAGCCTGGGGTAAGAAAAGCAAGCAGTACCAGTCAAAGTAAGTTTTGTGATGAACATTCAGTTACTATAGCTTTGCTCAGGAGAACATAGCGCAGGAATTCAGTAATTGCTAAATCAAATCACTCTCAGTGATTCATCTACTCCAGTAAGCTAACTCCAACAGTGGCCGATACCTCATGTTTCCGATGAACATGCAAGAAACCCCTTAATGCACAGCTAAGTAATAACTTGCCCATAAGGGAAGCTTCTTCCTAGTTTCAGATACTTAAGTGATTGGCTTATGACCTGAAGTAGAAAGGCTTGCATTTCTCATATTTCTTACCCTGCCTAGTGTAACTGTAGGCATTTTCATTTATATAAATGCCTAAACCATTTTGAAAATCCTGGTAGGCTTTTGGTCTCAATGGTATACTGTGGCAGTGAGTTTCACAGATTCATTGCGTGTTGCAAAAGTATTTTATCAATTTTAAATGTGTTGTCTCTCCGTTTCACTAGATGTCTTTTGGTCTATGTATTATGAGAAAAGGGAAACACGCACTTGGATTATTTTCTCTATATCATTCCTTACTTTTACATACCTTTACACACATTAGTGCCCAAACTTTTCCTGTCGCATCCCCACTTACCAGTAATGGAATCTGTCTGCGTCCCCCCTCCATTACAGCACAGCCAAGGCTTCCTCAGCAGAGGAGCTTGGGCTGAAGGAGGGGCTGGGGGCAGAACTGAGGATGGGGGTGGAGAGGGAATGAAGGCAGAGCTGGGGCTGGGGTGGAGTGGAGCAGAGCTGTGGCTGGAGCTGCGGCTGGGGGGTGCTCCCTCCCTGCCCCCTAGGGGGGCTGGCCAGCCCTGCTGTGCACCCCCCGAATGTCCTCTGTGCCTTCTTAGGAGATGCGCCCCACAGTTTGGGGACCACTGCTTTACATTTTGCCCCCTTAATTATTTATCTCTTCTCTGAATCATCTTTTTTCCCCATGGAAATCTTTCCATATCTCTAGTTTTCACCACTCATCTCTAAACCCTTTCTGTGTTTGTGGTACTGGCATTCAGGGTGACGGAATATCATTACTTTATACAGTGGCATTTTAATAATTTTCAGAATTATTTTCTAACCTATTTATCCTAATATTCATTATTTTGACTGCTACTGTGCCTTAAACACAATGTTTTCAATGAGTTGTCCATAGCTGTTTGGACTACAGCTACTATGTTGATGGGGAAGTTGGTAGGTGTATACCTAGATGGCCAGACACAATGAAAACCTTTCCTGAGTTATTACCATTCATTGAGTGGCACTGTTTGTGCTGTCACTTTTAGAGGCAACAATTATCTTTTACCCAATGCAATAGTCCATAATATAACCCTATTTTATTTTTAGGAGTTAGGAACTGTATCTATATAGATACACCTCTACCCTGTCCTCGGGAGCCAAAAAATCTTACTGCGTTATAGGTGAAACCGCATTATATCTAACTTGCTTTGATTCGCCCCCCCCCAGAGTGCTGCTTTACCGCGTTATATCTGAATTTGTGTTATATCGGGTCGCGTTATATGGGGGTAGAGGTGTACTACTTCTACTACTATACAGTATGGTCCTCTCAACTTAAGGCTTGGCTACACTTGCAAGTTAGAGCACATTAAATCAGCCCTGGGCGTCCTAACTCCTGAGGTGTCCACACAGGCAAGGCACTTAGAGCACTTGGACTCCATGGCTGGAGTGCCCCTGGTAATCCACCTCCACGAGAAGCATAGAGCTTGCTGTGCCCTGGCTGAAACGCCTAGGTGTCAGTGTGGACGACGTGTTGCATTACTGTGCTGTGATTGGCCTCCGGAAACATCCCATAATCCCCTGAAGTCAAGTGGCCACTCTGGTCATTGTTTTGAACTTGGCTGCAGGCACACGGCTATCCCCTTTCAAAACTCCATTTCTGATAGCCGGCATGCTTATCTGCTCCAGGACAAAGCAAACCATTACTGTGGAATGCTGCTGCTGCTGCTGTGTGTGCGTATTTGTGAGAGAGGGGCGTGGGGTGGGGGTGGAGGCTGATGTTGGGGTTTCCCCTTGCCGCTGTCTGAACTTACAAGGCAGCATGCTGACACACTCTCTACCCCCAAAACACAGTCTCTCCCCCAACATACACACAACATACTCCCTGTCACACTCCATCCCTCTTCCCCATTTGAAAAGCACGCTGCAGCCACTTGCACACTGGGATAGCTACCACAGTGCACTGCTTTCTGTGGTGTTGCAAGATGGCAACTGACATTGTGAACACACGGCAGCGCTTTCCCTGCTACGGTCTCTGAGGGCTGGTTTAACTCTCAGCACTCTACATCTTGAAATGTAGCCGTAGCCTTAGAAATTCTCTCTCTTTAGAATCTCTAAATCCTTTCAGGTTTAATACTATTTCTTCACCTCTACAACCTAGTCTCCCCTCACTGCAAATATTCCATTAATTTTTCAATAATAACTAGCATGTCAACTACCTTTAACTGGCTGACACCCTGTTATATTCTTGAAATGTTCCTCTGATCTCAATCCATCCCCTCTTACAGTTCAGATGTAATTTCTGTCCTACCCTTTCTACGGGATAGCCAGCTGCCTTTATATTACAGACCTCACCAACAGATGTCTTTATCTAGGGTTACCATATTTAACAAATTAAAATAGAGGACCCTCCACGGGGCCCTGGCCCTGCCCATTTCCCACCCCCGGCCCCGCCCCCGCCCCTCCTCCCTCCCACTCCCAGCCATGCGAAAAGGGCTGCCCGAGTGCTACCAGCTTCACGGTTTGCTGGGCAGCCCCCAGACCCTGTGCCCCTGGCCAGCGCTTCCCCAGCGCAGCTGGAGCCCGGGAGGGGAAGAACCCATCTGGGGGCGCAGGGTCTGGAGGCTGCCCGGCAAACCGTGAAGCCGGTAGTGCTTGGGCTTCGGACAGCCCCTATGCCTACGGACCCTGTGCCCCCGGCCAGGCACTTCCCCTCCAGGGCTCTGGCGGTGCAGGGTCCGGAGGCATGGGGGCTGCCCAAAGCCCGTAGCGCTTGGCTCTTAAACAGAGCCGAAGAGTCGGGGAGGAGCAGAGCCGCCGTGGGAGGGGAAGTGCCCGGGCGGCATTTTCCCGGACATGTTCGGCTTTTTGGCAATTCCCCCTGGACGGGGGTTTGATTGCTGAAAAGTCGGACATGTCCGGGAAAAAACGGATGTATGGTAACCCTACTTTATCTGACCAAAGTGCTCTTCAGTACCTGTTGGCTTTACACCACATTTGTAATTTAAAAAAGCAAAGTTAGTTCTGTGTGTCACCAGTATGGCTACACATTGGTTAAAGAAGAGTCCATCCTTGCTGTACAGGCGCTCCATCTATCCGAAAGTTCTCCTGCGCCCAATACATTTTAATCCATCTTCCTGACTCCGTCGTCTCAGCCACACACTTTCACCCGGAAGTCTCCCCATCTAGATGGCTCTGTGTATGCAACTGGAAACACCTGGAGTACAGAGTATTTCACTCTTATGGGAAAACAGTAATATAATTCAATAGTTTTTTTTTCCTTTAGGAGAGTGAACACCATAGCATTAAAGAGCAATAGCCTTCGTTTAGGCAGCTTGGTTTGTGTTCATTTGATTCAGCTAAGGGCTATCTAGATTGGAGACTCATTGTTACTGACTTATAGAGACTGGTTAATAAGGACTATATTTAGGTGAGTAGTATTTTAATATTAAAAATACTATCAATGGAATACAGCATCTTCATAAACAATTAAAGCCAAGCTTGAATTTTAACACAGAACTACAAGATAAAATCTTGGTATTCCAAATGTAACAACCTTTAGTTTTCTGAGACAATAAAAAGAAAATAAGAACTTGAAGTTCCATGGATTCTATTTGCAAGATTTAAAAATATCCAACAAAGAAAATTTCCAGTGGTTGTCAGCAGAAATTACAAGTCATTCTTAAAGCGCCTGTTAAGACTTAGGTATCTAGGTACTTGAAGGATAGGGTAAATGGATTTGTGATGAAATCATGATGTAAAGGGCAAATGAATGCCCACGTAGAATTTTGTTTAGAAATCTGGCAATTTACCAGCCAAACATGTCACATGGAGCCTGCCCCTCAATGAGCAGACGTGCTCCCTCAAAATCCACAGAGGGACTTCTGTGGGTTTACTGCAAGGAAAAGAAAGGAGTATGTTGTGTAGCCCCATATCTCCTCCCTACTGAGCCACATCATCATCAGGCCCTCTCCACCAGTCTTGTGCTTTGCTGCATTCTACCTCACAGGAGCATTTAGCCCTCCATGATCAGTGTTCCACCAATTGACTTAACAAGAAAAAAAAAAAAGTAAGGCCATGAAGGAACCTGGCAAACCTTTGCAACAAGATGTAGCTTAGCATTATGAATCTTTCCTTATATTCTTGTCTGGATGCTATCTGAACTCCATGGAAGCGCTCTGCACTTTTTCAGATATTTATAAAGCGCATATAGCATTGTAGGTAGGCCGTTTGCCTGGCTTTTCGCCAAATAGTCCTCTTTTTTCTACAGTTTCATCTCTTGTCTGATAGTGAGACAAAATCAGACATGGTTTTGGCTGGTATCATGGACAGGGCACACTATTTTGAAGAGTGTGCCACTCCACCCTTGCCAGTATGATCTCACATGCACTGGGCTTGCAAGGTCATGCTGGTGCAGGGCAGGGCAGCATGTTCTTCAAAATGGCATCCATCCTGCAGCGTGACTTTGGTCATGGAGGTGGTGGTTTTGGGGGGAATGTATGTGCGGTATTGTCCAGCACTGTGGGGATGCATGATAGGTATACTATAATGCAGTAGGGTATCCAAGGTGTCTTTTCTCCTGCTTTCCAGCTCAGGCAGTGGTCAAACAAGATATGAGTAGTCATTTAGGTCTACTTTCACATCTTCATGCGCAATAAATATAAGCCTGTAGCAGGGCTCCCCCCAGGTCCCCTTACTTTGATACTTTTGCCCCCACTCACATGTCAGCATGGTCATTTACCTAATGGTACACTGCATTGTTGTTTAGATCCTTATGAAACAGAAATGGTGACAAACTGCAACTGGTGATCTAGAATTATAGTTCTACTGTGAGAAGACTGGATGTCAGATACACAACTGAATGTAGGTGTGGGGGTCAGCATAATGGGTTTCTGTATTAAAGGATTATTGAATTTAAATACACTGTAGTCTCATCTCTTCTGGGGTGTGGGTGTGTATCTCTGATGCTACGATACCATGGCACAGAAAATGCAGCCGGTTGAGTGGCAACTGTTGTGTCATGTGTGAACGTAACGAGAAAATCAAGTTACATCATTTTATTGTTCAGCTAAAGAAATATCTCAAACTCCTTTGGCCACAAGTGAGTTTGAAAGTCTTATTTGTTTTAGGCTCAACAGTGTAACATTGAAGTGAGTTGACACTAACTTAATTTCTGTAAAAAAACTGCAATTGACTGACGTTTTGCAATTTAAGGGGCAGGAAAGTCAATTTATACTGACACTTCTATCGAGTAAAAGCTATATGAAGGTTACATAAACCTACCGTCTCCTCTACTACTTGTCGTTTTGTTCAAGTGCTTGTGTCACTTTCTGCTACTAAACTTTGAATCGTTTTTATGTATAATGTAATGTTTTTATGTAGCTTTAGAAATCCAATTTTATATTCAGGGACCCAGTATTGTTTTAGGATGGTAGCAGTGAGATTAGCATGGGTTTTTTTAAATAAAACCCTATAAATTTAGAAATGGAATTTAGAGTGATTACCATGCTCTAGTTTATTGCAGTGCTCTGAAGAAAAGAATGAGGATTTATTACAAGAAATATGTTAGGTAGGTCAGCAGAAAACCGCTAGAATTTTTAAAATAGTTTTTATACCTGTTAGTTGTTGGACAATTACCAAATATAGTTACTGATACTGTAAGAAGTTTTTAGTCTGAGTAAATGTATTAAAAAAATATGTTTCTGCAGAAACTAGGTTAAAAAAGCAGACTTACTACTTGGACTCCTCACAAAACCAAATGGCTTAAAATTACCTGTCAGAACGTTTTAAAATGTGTTGACCTGCTCTAGTTATGGATTATTTAGATCTATGGACAGGGGCGGCTCCAGGCACCAGCACACCAAGCATGTGCCTGGGGCGGCAAGCCGCGGAAGGCGGCCTGCCGGTCGTCATGAGGGCGGCAGTCAGGCTGCCTTCAGCGGCATGCCTGAGGGAGGTCTGCCAGTCCCGCGGTTTCGGTGGCAATTTGGCGGCAGGTATGCTGAAGGCGCAGGACCGGTGGACATCCCACAGGCGTGCCGCCGAAAGCCGCCTGACTGCCGTGCTTGGGGTGGCAAAATACATAGAGCCGCCCCTGTCTATGGATAAACACTCCCTTTCCCTTTCTTCCTTTTGCAAACAACTTAAATGGGAAAATGACCCTTAGGGTAGCTGACAGTCCTGTAACAAACAGCGATCTGTATTGTAAAGTCACGCTGGTTTTACTTGAAAGAACTGGATCCCCAAGAGGGTTTCATCTGCAGCCATGTTTAACCAAGTGCAGTCAAAAGCAGGTGTATTAGAACCTCTTTAATTCACACTTCATTCATCCATTCACACAGAATTTCATTCACGAAATTCTGAGGCTTCTTCATCTCTCAGTAAAAGTTTAATAGAGTGATGTAGTGAGGTCTCAGAGGAATCAATTATTTTTACAAGATATTACAGAATATTTGAAAGAATTCTATGAAGTACTATCATAACTAATTAAAGTACATTTGTCAAATAAATGAAGTGATGCATTATTATTTGCTTTCTCACTCACAAATTCATTTAATTCAGTTATTTGCAATGGATCTCTAATGTATTCGAGTGAATTTAGGAGGTTTTTGCATACAATAAACTGAATTTATGTCCCACTATGAGTAATAAATAGTTAAGAAGTTTCTTAATATTCCACCACTACTGAAAAAATATCTACAGTTTAATTTCCTAGCTTCTATGGGAATATAAACAAGAGACAGGAAAACAAAATGAAAACAGCCATGAAAGCTGACAGTTACTTCCACATACTTGGTCAAATTTACTGTTGTCTTTGTTAGCCTGTACTACCATTTACTTAATCCTAGAAGGCAATAAAAGAAAAATATCAATGCCTAAGTAACATGTACATAGTATCCCTTCATGGTAAAATGCTTCCCCCCTCCCCACCCCGCACCCCCCACAAGATCAGATACCCTTGCCAATTGTTACACAAGCTACAGTATTTTGCTCATGTTCATGTTAAATAAATATGGGATTCTGCCCACCTTAAGGAAAGTTTGTATAAAATGTGAGTCCTTATTTATTTTCTCCTCTTTGAATCTCAGCATTGGAAGAAGCATGTTTCTTAGCTTTGAACATAAACAATCATTCATCTCAACAAAAGCTAATGACTATTTCATTCAACACTTGTTACTGTCCTCATTAGCAGAGAAATGCTGATCTGCTTAAAGCAGTGGTTCTTAACCTGGGGGGCATGCACCCGTGGGGGTGCAAGACATGCCAGATTTTTTTAGAAAGTAAATAATCAAAAACACAAATTAAGCACAAGCACGTCAGTACAACTACTTTGTTTCATCAAACCTATGTATTTATTAACATTATACATTTTTTAACAATTACTGTAATATACAAACAAATATATCTCGGTTTAAGGGGTGCAAGAACATATTTTTGAGAACCAAAGGGGTGCAGGCTGCAGTAAAGGTTAAGAACCACTGGTTTAGAGGGAAGTGCTGCTCACCCTGACCCCAAGAACTCCAGCAGACCTGTGGCCTCTCATGCCAGCAAGCTCTCACTTTTAGAAGTAATGGAACTTAAATCCCAGTGGAAGAATTCTTCCATCTACCTAGCTATCGCCTCTCAGGGAGGTGGATTAACTACAGTGATGGGAGACCCCTCTCATCACTGTCATGAGTGTCTATACTGAAGTGCTGCAGTGGCAAGTTGCACCACTATAGTGTTTTAAGTGTATAGATAATCAGAGTCTTTGGCACATATGTAGTTAGTGTGATGTAATCATCCGTAACCTATTATATTTAATACTTGGTAGAGGAATCCATGGAAGGTACTGATCACCAAGAAAAAAATCTCACTTTTAGAAGTGCATTTCTGTAGATCCAGAACACACACACATTATTTAACTATCGTTTTTACAAAACAAAGTTCCTGTCCCTCTAGTGAAAAACCACACACCCTCTAGTGAAAAACATTTTCACGGAATTAAAGGAGTAATATGAGGGGGAAATAAATAGACTGGAAGATCTGCCAGTGAAGGTTTTTTTTCTAGTTCATTTTCTAATGTTTTGTCAAATCTAGCTCTAAGCATTGGGGAATTCCAAAGCCTAATTTTTATCTCACTGCCAGATGTTTCTCCCGTGTTCAGTCTGGAAAGTTCTCTTTAACATTTTTAATTACACCACCTTAAATGTCTTTTCTCCATATCCTTGGCATTTACATTAAAATATTTTTAGATAAAGGATCTGGGCACATCATAAACTAGTCAAACTAAGTATAATTAATAATTTTAATCTTTCCTTATTGGCCAAGCTCACCATATTATTTTTGTAGCTCTTTGATTTGCCTCCAATTTGTCAGTATCTTTCTGGCAATGTGTTTCCAGGGGAATTCAACACATTAATCTAGGTGTGATTAGTTCAGACAAATACAGAGAGGGACTCTTACCTCCCTTCTGAGAGCATCGCTGTGAGAGGATGCCTCTGTGGATGCACGGTTATTGGTGCTTTCCAGGTTCCTCCCTCCACTAAATACTTGGATTTCAGATGATTCTTCCTCCACCTACATTATTTCTTTGTCAGCAGAAGTTATTCCTCCTACTTTACCCCCCTCTATCAGTGGTGAGTTTTATTAAGATACTGTTTACTTTTTATGCCAGATTAAGAATGATGTTAAGGTGCACCAGAACTAACCCCAAGCCCTCAATAGACACCTCTAGCTTGATACATGGATGTTCATTATTCCTCAACACTTCAGTCATTTTTCACTCTTCATGATTGTATTCCTATACAATCACATTTCTAGTTCAGATTTCAGATGACAGTGTCAGATGTTTTACTAAATTGCAAGTGCATTATTTAATAGAAAAAAACGATGACTGAAGAGAGCAATCTAATTTATCTGGCAAAAGGTTTTATTTTGTGTGTGTGCTAGAGATACTTATTGCAGGTCAAAGAAGAGAAAAAAAGAACAGGGTGGAAAAAAAGGGGGCGTGGGAGAGAGGAAGGCAGACATTGACCAGTGAAGAAAGATTAAAAGGGCTAATGGCAAACTGTTGGTAGTGACACCAATTTTTTTGTTATGAAACTGTGTTTCAGTAAACCCCATTGAGTCCACTACATATGCCTTTTGCTGTCAAAATTAGAACTTGGTTAAGTGCTCACACTTTCTATTGCTAATACTTTGATCATTGCCCTTGGAGAAGAAAGTGCTGTGCTATCATTTCTAGAATTAAGTGCAGTCATTCCACTGATCCATAAAGTAATATCTAATTACAGGACAAAAGGGATAGTAAGTTTCACAAGCAGTTTCAAGTTTCCTCGTTTCTAATGGGAAGTGGAAATTGTAATTGAACCTCCTGCCCATCTAAACGTGAAAGACAGACCACAGCAAAAATTCAGTTCTACAATTTGACTGAAATGTTTTTTTCCCAAGGGGTAGGGCCCCATGGGATAGAGGGAAAAAATGGATAGTGCATAAGAAGATACAAAAAATAAATATCTCCCAAATGAATACTATTGTTTGAAATGCAGACTGGCATCCACTTTAAGCATGTATAGTCGCATTTAAAAAATATTAAATGTTCAAGTTCACTTGTAGCTTGAGAAAGTAGCCTATTCGTCTCTAGCCATTCATTAGGCAGTCATCACAGAACTCAGTCTCTGCTTGGTTTAAATTGCCTCCCAACTGCCATCCAAAATGTGTTTTCCTTAGCAAACAATCATCCCAATTCCACTATATTTAAGTGAGCCTATGTAACTGGAGACATAAAATTGGCTCCCCCACCTAGGCTAGCATGTACCTGCTAATCAGTCACACAATCTAGTAGCATGACTTGGGTTAATCAGTCTCAAGCATGACGTCAATGTTTTGTCATACTCCATGATCAATCATATCTTAAAAGATAAAAGTAACATACCTCAGCCATTTGAGATGAATTCTTGCAGGAAGAAAGTTCTGCTCATGGGCTAATGAAATCTTTTAACTATTCACTCTTTATCAGTAACTATTTTGGCCTACACAAGTAGTCAAGAATCTGCAGGCTCATTTTGAAAATGTAAGTGGGACAGTAAAACAGAGGAGATAGAGGGCAAAATGCTGAAATGATTTCCCCATCTGTAATGGGCCAAAACAACTGTAGATCACAATCATGACAATCAAGTCCATGTTATTCTCTGTGTCTATTAAATAGATAAATATTTTGTTCTGTTAGGTAACATTAAAAAAATAGGAGTAGTAACACTTTAGCAAGTCTTACTTTTCTCTTCCTTGGTACTTCAACGTCAAAATGTTTGACATCATCAGGAGCTCCAACTAAGGGGAAGAAATGGATTATTCCTCCCATACAAATACATTTCTTTTACATATGAAGCTTGTTAATTCTCAGTAATGACTGTGAATTAATGAACCTTTTGAGTTAGCAACTAAGTGAATAAAAAAGCAAGCCTAATACATCAAAGAGTAATTTCCTCATTTTGACAAATTTAATTTTAATAATTTACAATACTTTAATTTACTGCAATATGTTTTGTGAAAATAATGAAGTCCTAGCAACTGCCTTCAGTACAGTGCTGAGTTATTAAATGATCTCTCCTAATCTTTGACAAAGATTTTTGTGCAAATTAGTGAAGCATAAACAAAGATTTTATTGCACCAGTGTCAGTTTCCTGGGGGTCGGGGTCCAGAGCGAGGGTCAGAATCCAAGTCAGAGCCAAGGTCAATGTTGGGAGCAGAGAAAGCACAGTTGGTCATAGCAGCTCGCTGGGGATCCACGTTGTTGCTTAGACACTTCCTGGCATGGGTATGAACTTCTGTCGGATCAAGGGGCCACTCAGGAGCCTCTAAGGAGGCCACCAATTGGGTCTCTTGAATGGGAATTCCTGTAATGTACTTCTGCTATGGTTTATGGGCAGCAGCTGGGTTACAGATGCCGTTGAGTGGCAGTGTGGAGGTGACAGTCTGGTGACTCTGCTGACCAGGTTTGAGTCCCACCGATCCTCACTTAACCTCCCCCTTCCAGGGACACCTTCCCCACGCCCAAGCACAGTGTTTGTCTATGTGGACTACATAGGAGGCTGCTACAAGGTCAGGCACAAGGAGCTGGGAGGCCCATTCCCAGGATTGCTCCCCTCAGGGCTATAATCTTCCCAAATTGGTGCGGTACCAAACAGGAACCATGTTTGATTTTAGAATCCAAAAATCTCATGCACCTTATATTCATCATGACCCTGGACCTGTACTAGAGGGGGTGGAGGCCATTGTCAGCAATCAAAGGAGTTGACATGTAGCTTCAGCAGCGATGCATGGAACACCAGGGATACCCTGAAGGATCTGGGCCGCTGGAGCCTGGGTTGATCACCTGGCTGATGGGGTACAGGCTGAGCTACTGGAAATCCAGTTTACAAGGATGGTCCACGTGGGAGGTATCATGCTGAGATCTAGACCTTTTTTGTCCAACTGCCAAAAAAATCAGGGCATTCTGGAGCTGGCAGTCAGTATATCGCTTGGAGTTATTCTTAGCATTTTCAAGATGTGTCTTAAGCTCCTCCTGGACGTTGTGGATCTGCTATACCCAGGCAGTGGCTGCCGTGGATTTGGCAGGTAGAGCCAGCTGAAGGTGGGAATGGAACATTCATGGAGAATGGACTCTGCCTGGTGTAGACACGGTTGGTGTTATAGTGGGCGAATACTGCCTGAGGTAGGAGAGACGACCAATCACTTGGGTGATTATTTGTAAAGAATCGTAGATAACTGTTCTAAAACCTGATTCATTCTCTCAAAGTGGTCATCAGTCTGTGGTTGGTAGGCAGAGGACGTGTAGGTGAGGACCTTGAGCAGCTACAAGGTTTTCTGCCAGAATGGTGACACAAAAGTTGCAGAGCTTGGTTGGATGTGTCCTATTTGGGAAGCCTATGGAGACGGACGATGTGCATCACCAGGAACTAATCCATCTCTTCCACAACGGGCAGGTGTGCAATGGAAGTGAAGTGGGCCGTTTTGGTTATTTCATCAACCATGGTGAGGATGACAGTGTTTCCATCACACAGGGAGCCCTGTTATAAAGTCCAGGGTGGTGGCTGTTCAAAGTCTAGCCAGGGTCTCTAAGTATTGGAGTGACAAAGGGGGTCTCATGTGTGTCCTCTTGGCGCGAGTGCATACTTCACAATAATGTACGTATGAGTGCACCATTGCTAACATCCAGGACCACCAGAAGATGTGAGCAGCAGGCAAAGGATCTTGAGGCTGCTAAAGAGGGCTGCTAGCAAGAAGCTGTGGCTGAGTCTCAGGACCTCCAGCTGGGGGCATCCCAGTGGGATGTACAAGCAACCCTTGAAATAGAGTAAGGCATCCCATATCTGATGTTCATTGGGAGGGGGCTTCCTCCTATCACTGAGCTGATCAAAGACACGAGGTCTTGAGAAACGGCAGCATCCAGGAAATTGCAGGAGTAGCTCTGTGCAAGAGAGGTCTTGGCTGGTGAGATGCTCCCCTTTTCAAGACAGGGCATCATTGGCCTGGTTTTGTACTCCAGGCTGGTAGGTGATGGTGAAGTTAAAATGAGTGAAGAACGGGGCCCGGGAGAGTGGTCTTTGGTTAAGCAGCTTAGCCTTGTGAAGGCATTTAGAATTTTCTGCTTTGTGTACACCTGTATTGGTAGTGGCACCACTCTTCAATGGCAGTCTTGATTGCTTGAAGTTCTTTATATATGATTTCATAATTCCATTCTGTCAGAGTAAGATTTTGTGAGCAGTAGGCACAAGGGAGAAGATGTTGTTGGGGACTGTATCTTTGGGATAGTATGGCCCTGAAGGCACGGTCGGGGGCATCACGAGGTCCAGTTCTCTGGTGAGATTCACAAACACTTGTGCTCAGTGTGGGAAGTTCCTCCTGAAAACAGTCAATCTGTAAGACATTTATGGTGCCCTTTGAGACATGCTCAATGACCTACTGCCTTCATGTTCCCATTGGACTGGCCTTCAACAGGGCTAAGGGGTGGTCCACGCAAACTGTCAGGGCCCTGGGTTGGGGTCAAGCAGTTCGAGGCCAAGTTTCTGGCCCGAGGTCAGTACCAGAGGTCTGAACTTGTGTTGGGGTCCCAAGTCAAAATCCAAGTCAGAGCCAAGATTGATGCCAGGAGTTAGGGAGCAGAGAAGCACATTCTGTCACGGCAGCTTGCAAGGAATCCATGTGGTTGCCTGAACACTTCCTGGTACACCCTGTGGGCTTCTATGGGGCCAATCGGGATCCTCCAAGATGACTGCCAGTCAGTCTCTTAGGTGCGACTTCCTATAGCATGCATCCATTGGTTTGCAGGAAGCTGCCAGGTTACAGCTGCTGCAGAAGTGGGGAGGTGTCCAATGCCGGGTGGCTCTGCTGAGCCAGGTTCCAGTCTCACCAATCCTCACAGCTAGTCTTAATCAAGTTTTGAGAGCTAAAGTCCCTCCTATAATGTGGGGACTGTTTGACAGTCTGGTACCCAGGTTCTTGTTACCTGGCCTGCCTCCAGCTTGAAGGAGAGTTGCTGGTCCTTAATTGTCAACTCTCTGACACTACCAGCCTGTAGGCCACCCAAACTCTCTCCTCTGGGTTATGCCAGTTCTTACTTTGTCTTGCAGGTTAATCATAAGTGTACCCTACTCCCCTGTGAAGCATTCTCCTATAATGTCCAGCCCCTTCTGCAATGCAGGCTCACAGAAGTATAGGTCTGCTGTCCCCCATAGAACAGTGTACACGCCAGCTGGCAAGATTCAATTCAGGATCAGTTTCTTGCTTGATACCACAGCACAGATATATTTATAGTGAAAAACAAGTTTATTATCAAAAGATTCAAGAGCTAGTGAGTAAGGGTAATGGAAACAAATTACATATAAAATAAAGCCGTAATTTCTAGAAATTAAATTTAACAGGCTCATCTTCTGTCTAACGAAGATTCTCACCCCAAATGCCCTTTGCCGTGTTTCAACCAAGGCTGGTTGTGATCTCTTTTCATGCCTGTAATCGCACTAGCCGATTGCTTCCTAGATACAGTAACTCCTCGCTTAACGTTGTAGTTATGTTCCTGAAAAATGCAACTTTAAGCAAAACGATGTTAAGTGAATCCAATTTACCCATAAAAATTAATGTAAAGGGGGGAGTGGTGGGGTAGGTTCCAGGGAAATTTTTTTCAACCAGACAAAAAACTATATATTATATAGATATACACAGAGTATACGTTTTAAGGAAGGTGGAAGCAGGTGGGATATTTCCCAGGGAATGCCTTACTGTTAAATGATGAACTAGCACTCTGCTGAGCCTCAAGGGTTAACGCATTGTTGTTAATGTAGCCTCACACACAAGGCAGCACGAACACGAGGGAGGGGAGACAGCATAGCAGACAGACACACACACAGTGTGTGTGTGAGAGAGAGAGAGAGAGATGCACACTGCCCCTTTAAGTAAGCTGACCCACTCTTAAGTGCATTGTCTTTTTAAGTGGATCAAGAAGTTGAGACAGCAGCTGCTGCCCCAAGCTTGCTCTGTCTCTCTCCGTTGGTGTCCCCTCCCTGCTCTATATAGAGAAGGGGTAAGTGTGGTGCAGGAGCAGGGGGGTGGGGTACACCCTGACATAACTCCCCCCCCTTCCCAGCAAGCAGGAGTCTCTGGGAGCAGCTCCAAGGCAGAGGGCAGGAGCAGTACATGACAGTGAGGGGAGGGACAGCTGAACTGCTGGCAATTGATAGCCTGCTGGGCGGCTACAGCACTGAGAACTTAGGGGAGCGGGGAGCTGACAGGGGGGCTGCCGGTCCACCCTGGTTCCAAGCCCCCACCAGCTAGCTGCAACGGGCTGCTCTTCCTGCAAGCAGTGGACGAAGCAGGTGGCTGCCAAACGACATTAGAAGGGAGCATTGCACAACTTTAAACGAGCACGTTCCCTAATTGATCAGCAACATAACAACGAAACAATGTTAACCGGGTCAACTTTAAGTGAAGAGTTACTGTATAGGATAAAGGGGTGTCTACCTTGCTTTCTCCTTATATCCCCAAGAGTTCATTGTCTGTTCTCAGAGTCAGTATAACCCCCCCCCGACTTATTCTCTGATGTGCTGCCTAGTGATTTCATATCCCCTTCCTGCCCCTGTTGACTCTGTATGTAAATAACTCTCCCCCATTGGATTAGCTTACACGGTTAAATTTACATGGCCACAGCGACAGACAAACATTTTCTTACAGGAAACTGGTTTCTCCACCTCTCCCATGATATAGATGTTAGAACAGATTTTCGGTATACATACTGAATATCCATCCATACATTTTACAATGATATTAATCACCAGTGAGACTCTGGCTTTCATAAGACCTCACATGACTTTCTTTGGTGAACCAGAATGTACATACCAGAATCATAATAGCTTTGTAAGCCCCTTGCTGGTTGGCATTGAGGGGTTTGTGGATCAGAGACTATAAGAGCAAAGTTAGCAACAGAGTAGGAGGTGGAAGGCAAAGGAAAAAGGTAAGCCCCATAAGCTCTCTCGTGTAGCCATCCTGTAATGAAGGGTCTGTGGTTTCTCTTACTCAATGATGCGCTCAATAATGTATTACAAAGGGCAACACCCTGAACACCAGGTCACAAAGTTTGTGACTTGTCTCTCCCAACTTCCATCAGTAACAGCTGTTTTGTATTGGATTGACTGTGCATGTTCTTTAAGAGTACTGTTCTGAACTTGTGCCATTTCCACAAAAACCATTGATCCTCACATGGAGTTTGCATAGCATACATTTCATTTAATCTGCCAACCATAGTCACAAAGCCACTGAATGGCTGGTTTAATGAGAATGAGAACTAGGAGAAGTCTATCTCCTTATGCCTAGCAGTACTAGAGTATTCTATGCTGGGACTATCTGCTACTTCTGTCCTATCTCAGACCAAGAAAGTAAACACTTTATCAGAACTTAGGGTTTACCAGGTCAGATAAAATACAATGCTAATAAATTAGCACTGGCCATTCCAGGTCAAGAACAATGCCTTCTCATTTAAACCATACAACGTCCCCCTCCACTGCATTCTCCCAAAAGAGAATGGAGATTATCAAAATTTATATCCCCATTAAGGCATTATTTTTGTCCAAATTTGAGAATTTTTGGAAATTAGAGATTTGCAATAGCAAACAGGCTTGCTCCCCTCAGCTCAGCTGATAGTGTCTGCCTGTTCCTTAAGAAATAAAAAAAAAACAGCTTATGTGGGGAAAGTTATTTTAGCATTTTTCATCTAAAAATGCTTTCCTCACTTCACAATGCACCTACAAAATTCTACTTTTGAAGTGCCAGACCTGAATATTTTTTCACATTTAACACAAATGAGTGTTTCTAACTGGATTAGCTAAAACCAACACACCATGCTCTCCCTGGGGGATTAACATTAAAACAGCCCTTCAACTCTCTCCTCCTCCAATCAACTCATGTAAGGGGATTTGTGAACCCAAGGAACAATCCACGGCTTAAGAGGATCGCAGATCACATGGGAGTTATTTTTAAGTGGATGCTTGTAATAAGTTACTTGGGTTTCTTAACTTGGGAACAGGTTTCAGAGTGGTAGCCGTGTTAGTCTGTATCAGCAAAAAGAACGAGTACCTGTGGCACCTTAGAGGCGAACAAATTTATTTGAGCATAAACTTTCGTGGGCTACCGATGAAGTGGGTTTTAGCCCACGAAAGCTTATGCTCAAATAAATTTGTTCGTCTCTAAGGTGCCACAAGGACTCCTCGTTCTTTTAACTTGGGCCTTGGCTCCAGCAGCTTCTGTTGCTGGGGTCATCACTCTCCATATGGAGATTTATCAGACCTGAGCAGGTCTGGGGCTGGTTTTGGTGTTTGCATACAGGGAAGTTCTCCACCTCTTCATGCCTATGTTTTGTGTGGGAGTTGTAGACCTTATCACAGCAGAACACAGGAGACGTAAAATGGTAGCTTGAAGCCAGTTTTGTCCTCTTTCCTCCTAAATTCTGCATAGTGCAGGAATGGAGCATGAGGAGGAAGAGAGATCCTGGGGTGAAGCTTATTCATTATGCAGCTAATACAACCTAAATTACATTATGTAACCACAGAGTTAGAGCTTTCATACACTGATACAGTGCTCAAGCAGCTCAAAGTGACATTCTCACCCTGCATATTCCATAATTTAAAATGTGTAGTCTATTTTAGTCATCTTAGAACAACTTTTCTATACTTTAGACAAGCACTGTGTGCACATGCACACACACTCACTCTACACTGCAATGTAAACCCAGAGTTAGTGGGATTTGAGTCAGTTGACCCATGCCAAGGAACCCTGGGCTTGAGCCTCTACACTGTATTTTAACCCTTGTGACAGACCCAGGCCAGTGGGGTACAGGAGTCTGGTAGAGGGCAAATATACTGGTCACTGGATGAGTAGTTTTCGGTTCCCTGAGTGACCAGAGCAGGAGCTGCACTAGAGTAATCAGGAACCTGCTAGACCTAGTTAAGGCAGGCAGGCTAATTAGGACACCTGGAGCCAATTAAGAAGAAGCTGCTAGAATCAATTAAGGCAGGCTAATCAGGGCACCTGGGTTTTCAAAGGAGCTCACTTCAGTTTGTAGTGTGAGGAGCTGGGAGCAAGAGGAGTAAGGAGCTGAGAGTGAGAGGGTGTGCTGCTGGAGGACTGAGGAGCACAAGCGTTATCAGACACCAGGAGGAAGGTCCTGTGGTGAGAATAAGGAAAGTGTTTGGAGGAGGCCATGGGGAAGTAGCCCAGGGAGTTGTAGCTGTCATGCAGCTGTTATAGGAGGCACTATAGACAGCTGCATTCCATAGGGCCCTGGGCTGGAACCTGGAGTAGAGGGCAGGCCTGGGTTCCCCCCAAACCTCCCAATTGACCTGGACTGTGGGTTCTTCCAGAGGAGAAGGTCTCTGGGCTGTTCCCCAACCCACATGGTGAATCTCTGAGGCAAGAAAATCCACCAACAAGCGCAGGACCCACCAAGATAGAGGAGGAACTTTGTCACACCTTATGTTAGGGCTCTTCTAACCCATGCTCTGGCACCCACACTGCAGTGCGCTGACCCAAGTCAAAGTAACTATATCCCAGAATCCCTAGCACCTCCTTCTCCCAATATGGCCACTCCACCCCTAGAAGTATGGTAAAAACATTTTACTGCTCACCCTGCTCATTTCCAGGAAGCAGTTCACTTTGCAAAAGGCTTCATTGGCTCGCTTTCCATTGCAAACCCAGGAAGTTCTGTGATAGTGTGCTTGCAGATCAGTGATCTGAAGAGAATGGGTTATGGCTGACCTGAGTTGCTGCTGTTTGCAAAGAGGGGATAGCTTCAGTTTTCAATAGAGTGGATTGCAGATTGGTAGGATAGAGAGGGCTAAGGAAGTTGTCCCATTGAATTGTGGGATACTTCCAACTGACTCCCAGGACTCAAGTCAAACAGGGCTACATCTACATTGCAAACCAATAGGGCTCACACCCTGGATCCTGGCTTAACATGAACTCAGACTCTCTAGCCCTGCAAGGTCCTGGGATTCTGGGTACAATCCTGGGGTTAGCACAATTGCAGTGTAGATGCAAGGGGGGGGGCCGCGCTAGGCTTGAGTCTGGTCTCAAGCATAGACTTGCATTGTAGTATAGATATACCATTAGGGGGTAAATGGTGCCATTATATGCTCTATTTGTAGTGAAATACTTCATGCAACCTCCCGAACTTTGAGGAAGGGAGGGGAGGCAAAAAAACCCCACTATAGGAGCCCATCTATATGACCAGAGAAGGGGGCAGGATGTAAAAAGCTAAGCTAAACTATCTGAGTAGAGCTATGCTGTCAATAAGTACATTAAAACTTTCTCTGTTTTGGGCTGAGTGTTTTGGTTGTATATGAATCAAATATATTTCCAAATCAGAGGCAAGGAAAAACCCAATCACAATGAAATGAAAGAGCAAAATAACAAGAATCAAGAAATGCATGTAATTGCAAAGTCAAGGAGGCAGTGACTGGTAAATATATCAAGGGTCAGTTAGATTTCTTTTAAATGGTAATATCCTAATTTTGCAGTCAGGTCAAGTCAAAGGACTATCTTTTAATCAAAAAATTCTAGAAAGAATCTTACGCTAACATTTGAGTTTAAACTACAACAAGAAGATGTGAAGGCAATAGCCAGAAGTAAGTTGTCTTTGCTTAGTAGACTTATTCTGCCCACATACACTGCAAAGGCTCAGAGGAAAATCTCTATTAGCCTTCGCGTATGCTGATAATTGCCATATTATTGTCTTTAATAGAGGGTGACAAACTGGCTAGTAGGAACTTGGAGGATGACTTTGCCTACACAGCCAGCTTTTGCTAAGCTGTGCACTGTGAATTCCAGGCCTGATCATGCAGATAGAAAGTTACATTGTCACCATGAACACAAAGACCTTGTCTACGCTGCAGAGTTTTGGTTGACAAAAGTGAGAGAGACTCAATCACTATGCTAAAAATCAGCATGTCATGTTCACACTCGCTCCCTGTGTTGGCAGAGCGTGTCCACAGTTGGAGCACTACCAATGGTGTGAGCAATGTACTGTCCAGCTGGACACCTTCTGCCACTAGGTGTTGTGGGAAGGCAGAGTGGATCAAGGCACATCTTGGGACTAGGCTCAATGTGTCTTGATGCTTTGCTTTCTGTCCCAGCATTCCAGGGGCTTCCGGCTTTCTTTCATGGCATTTTTCAATGGCCCTTGTTTGCTGTGCACCCCGGTATCTTTGTGAGAAGAGATGGATCCCGCGCTGCTCTCCTATGCTCTGACAACTGTCATGAAGACATTGTGGATGACAGTGCAGTTAATCATGAAGTTCCTAACTTTAGATTGCTTGGCAGTCACATTACAGCTTCAGAGGGTGGACCATCACTTTTAGGCTCAGGGAACAAGCACTGAATGGTGGGATCATGTGTCATGAAGGTGTGGGATGATGAGCAGTGGCTACAGAACTTTCAAATACAGAAAGCCACCTTCCTGGAACTGTGCAGAATGAGACCTGCCCTATTAGTAGATAAGTGTGTGGCAATCGCTATGTGAAAGCTGGCGACTCCAGACTGTTACCAGTCAGTCACGAATCAATTTGAAGTTGGGAAGTCAATCATTGTGTTAATGCAAGTGTGCAGGCAATTAATCGCATCCGGTTATGAAGGATCGTGACTCTGGGAAATGTGCATGAAATAGTGGACAGCTTTGAAGAAATGGGTTTCCCTAACTGTGATGGGGTGATAGATAGCATACATAGACCACCTTGTGATGGAGGACATCAGTAAGAAGGGGATACTTCTCCATGATGTTGCAGGCACTTGTGGATCACCGTGGGCATTTCACTGACATCAACTTGGGGTGGTCCGGAAGGAGCATGATGCATGCATCTTCAGGAACACCACCCTCAGTTTTCAGAATGGAGAGAAGTAAATAGTAGTGTTCCCCAGGGGTCTGTACTGGGCCCAGTCCTATTCAACATATTCATTAATTATCTGGAAAAAGGGGTAAACGGTGAGGTGGCAAAATTTGCAGATGATACAAAACCACTCAAGATAGTTAAGTCCCAGGCAGACTGCGAAGAGCTACAGAAGGATCTCTCAAAACTGGGTGACTGGGCAACAAAATGGCAGATGAAATTCAGTGTTGATAAGTGCAAAATAATGCACATTGGAAAACATAATCCCATTGTGGATAGTTCCCTGAAAACATCCACTCAATGTGCAGCGGCAGTCAGCGAACAGAATGTTGGGAATCATTAAGAAAGGGAAAGATAATAAGGCAGAAAATATATTGCCTCTATGTAAATCCATGGTACGCCCACGTCTTGACTACGGTGTGCAGATGTGGTTGCCCCATCTCAGAAAAGTTATATGGGAATTGGAAAAGGTTCAGAAAAGGGCAACAAAAATTATTAGGGGTATGGAACGGCTTCTGTATGAGATGACTGGGACTTTTCAGCTTGGAAAAGAGACTACTAAGGGGGGATATGATAGAGGTCTATAAAATCATGACTGGTGTGGAGAAAGTAAATAAGGAAGTGTTATTTACTCCTTCTCATAACACAAGAACTAGGGGTCATAAAAAAAAAATAGGCAGCAGGTTTAAAAACAAACAAAAGGAAGTATTTTTTCACACAACACACAGTCAACCTGTGGAGCTCTTTGCCAGAGGATGTTGTAAAGGCCAAGACGATAACAGCGTTCAAAAAAGAACTAGATAAATTCATGGAAGATAGGTCCATCAATGGCTATTAGCCAGGATGGGCAGGGATGGTGTCCCTGTTTGCCAGAAGCTGGGAATGAGCAACAGGGAATGGATCACTTGATGATTACCTGTTCTGTTGATTCCCTCTGGGGCACCTGGCACTGGCCACTGTCAGAAGACAGGACACTGGGCTAGACAGACCTTTGGTCTGACCCAGGATGGCCATTCTTATGCTACAAGTGGGGACTTTTTTTCCAGACCAGAAGATTACAGTGGGGGATGTTGAAATGCCCATAGTGATGCTGGGAGTCCTGGTGTATGTCTTACAGCCGTAGCTTATGAAACTTTACACAGGAAAGCTGGACAGCAGTAAGGAGCGGTTCAACAACAGGCTGAGTAGGTGCCAGATGACCAGGAAATGTGCCTTTGGCAGATTAAGGGCATGCTAATGATGTCTTTGTGGCAGGTTAGACCTCAATGAGGATAATATTCCCATGTCATAGCCATATGTTGTACATTGCATAAATCTTTGTGAAGCTAAGGGTGAAAGGTTTGCCAAGGGGTGGAATGTTGAGGCAGACCACTTCTGCCTGCTGATTTTGAGCAGCCAGATTCCAGGGCTATCAGAGGGGCCCAGCGGGGGCAATTAGAATCAGGGAGGCTTTGAGGCAACACTTTGAAAATGAGAACCAGTAATCTCTGTGATTGGTGCTACAATGTTACATTACATGCAGTTTTCCTAGGAAGCAATGACAACATTTGGGGCCTTACATTCCAGTAAGCAAATGATTACAGTGCCTGTGTATGTATTGGAAAGTTCCTGTTATCTCAATTTGTAGGAAACAAAGATGAGTTACTGTTCAAAAACTTTTCTTGTTTAATAAAAGCAACACCACACACACACACACAGGCGTGCTTGGTGGGAAAGGTGGTACCATGGAAGGGCAGACTTTCAGAGCTGCGTGTATGTCCAGCTATCATTTCGAAAGTTGTCCAAGAGGAAGGGGAAACCGAGAAGACCCGGAAAGGACGGTGCAAGCAGAGGTTTTTTTGAGGGGAGAGGGGCATGTAAAAGAGTTCTCAATGTGCTGCAGGGAGGGTGGGCATGCATCTACTCAGTCTGCAGCATTATTAAGGACTTCAGCATCTGTATTTGGTCCTCCATTACTTTAAAGCATCGGCTTAGTAGCATCCTTTACAGACTTCTGATTTTCTTTTCTGTTCTGCCTTTCCGCTTCCCTCCACTCTTTGCATTCCCTTTTCTCTGCATTGGAGAAATGCAGCACCTCCTGGAACATATCTTCTTTGCTCCGTTTTGGGCGCTTTCTTATCTGGCGGAGACGCTCGGCCAGTGTGTGTGGGGGGGGTGTTCCTGAAGGCCACATTTTCCAAAGCACAAGGAACAATGCACAGAAACATGATTGTTAGTTCATGCATAACACTGAAACTTTTCAGCAAAATACATCTTTTGCAACATAAATCACTTTCTCACTGACCCTTGGCAGGCACACATCTTGGCGAACACCCAAAGCATGATGAGTGTTGGCTGGGGGTGGTGCTCTACATGGGGAAAAAGAGCACTCTGCAAGGATTGTGGTGCAGCTGACTAGGGAAAAAATTCTCCTACGCTTTTCCACAGGTGGGGGTCATTGTAGCAGATCTCATTGCTGAGGGTAAGCAGGGAAGTGCGGGTACATCTATACATACTTATGGCTTCCACCCTGATCCCTATGTTGCTCGCCTGTGTGCTATTTTGGTCCCTGCACAAGTGATTGCCGAATGGTGTGGGAAAGTTTCCTACAATGGGGAAAGGAACAAAGCAGCTCTGCCAAGGAACCTTCAGCAGAGGATTGAAGAGTACCCTCCAGGAAACTTTCCTAGAGATCTCTCTGGAGGATTCCCATGAGATTTCGGCATGCATCAACACCCTGTTCAGCAATAATGAGTAGCTGCATGGGCAAATGTCCGGCATACAGAAACAGCCAGTCGTGTACATTTCTATACCCTGAACCCACCTCCGCACTCGACAAACCACAGCCACTTACCAGGCATCTCCTTTCCTACTTCTTGCTTGCTGGAGAGCAATTGCTGAGACTGGCTAGATACCTCCGGAGTGGTGAACAGTTCCTGACTGCCTGCCCCACTGGGAGCTCCACATTGTCGTCTAACTCCACTTCTTCATCAATGACTTCGTCCTCTGGGTTAGGTTCTATTTCCACCAACTCCAGGCCTGCCGAAGCATCCACAGGGCTCTTGGCAGTGGAGGTGGTGGGGTTGCCACTGAGGATAGCGTCCACCTCCTTATAGAACTGTCAAGGCTTAGCTGCAGCACTGGAGTGACTGTTTGCTTCCCTCGCCTTAAGGTACGCCTGCCTCAGTTTCTTTATCTTCACTCTGCACTGCAGCGTGTCCCGATCATAATCCTTTTCACACAAGCCTCGACAGATCTGGCCGTAGATATCAAAATTCCCACAGCTCACATACAGCTGGAACAGCACAGCCTCCTCTCCCCATATACTGATCAGATCCACCCACACCACAGTGGTCCAAGCGGGAGAGCATTTGCTGTGATAACACGCCAAGGTCACCTGGGAAGATGTGGTACGACCTCTCCAGGCTGAGTCAAGAGGAATTGGAATTTCAAAAATTCCCAGAGCTTCTAAGGGGGAGGGAAGCATGATTGTTTACCTGGCTGCAGGGCAGTAGAGTTCAAATTGATGACTAGAGTGGTCAGATTGGGCATTATGGGACACTTCCTGGAGCCCAAGTAGAGTGATAAAATCAAGCATAGTGTCTACACTAGGGTTACCATACGTCCGTTTTTTCCCAGACATGTCTGGCTTTTTGGTAATCAAACCCCCATCCGAGGGGAATTGCCAAAAAGCCGAACACGTCCGGGAAAATACCGTCTGGGCACTTCCCCTCCCATGGCTGCTCTGCTCCTCCCCTGACTCTTCGGCTCTGTTTAAGAGCCGAGCTGCCCAAGCGCTACCGGCTTCAGGGTTTGCCGGGCAGCCTCCAGACCCTGCGCCCCCAGCTGGGCGCTTCCCCTCTGGGGCTCCAGCTGTGCTGGGGAAGCGCCGCCCAGGGGCGCAGGGTCTGGGGGCTGCCCGGCAAACCGTGAAGCCGGTAGCGCTTGGGCAGCCCTTTTCGCGTGGCTGGGAGGGAGGAGGGGGAGTTAGGGCGGGGAAGGGGCAGGACCAGGGCCCCGTGGAGTGTCCTCTTTTTTTATTTTTTAAATATGGTAACCCTAGTCTACACTGGCACTTTGTTGACAAAAATTGTGTGCAGAAAGCCTTATGTCCCTCATCGGGGTGGTTTTATTTTGTCGGCAAAACAAGGCATTTTTGCCAACAAAAGTCGCATTCCAGTGTGTACGCGTTCAGTTTTGTTGACAAACTGCCTTTTGTTGATAAAACGCTGTAGTGGAGACAAGGCCAAAAAGTCTTGCTATAAAATTTGTCACTCATGATGCAATACTTGCCAGAAGATACAGATGCGCATTGTGTAAGAGGACAATAATACTTATGGGTTTGGTCTCCAAGAGAAACCCTGCAATAGGGAATTTTATTGGAAGGAGTGCTGTTACAAAACATTGCTAATAGCTATGGGATACACATACAGGTAAAGATATTCCAAGCAGTGAGGGATTTAGCCACATTTTCTATTAATCATCACCTAAACCAAATGGTCAAATTCTGCTCTTCATTACATACAATCAATCCTATTTAGTTCCACGGCTGCACAGGTGTAACAGAATACAGTTTCTTCCACAGTGTACATATAGTCGTGTCTAAAATTCATTGTCCTACAGAAGACATAAAAATCTTTACCCTAATTAAATGAAGTGTGAAGATTTCTCACAAAGATGAAACATTTTTTTTTTGTATTAATTGATTTGACCACTAAACCAGACTTGACTGGCAGAAGTGTTCAAAGACTTAGAAGCCATAGTAATACATGGTACTAGTTTACTCCGTATTTTGGTTAAGAGTAGTAACATTCAGATCACAAATTCATCCAGGGTCAAAACTTGAAGGGGCAGAGAAGGAAAAAAAAATTACTTCCTGATGTGACATGTACTTTTCAGCTATGCTAGCCTCAAATTAAAATATAAAACCATGAATAGGTTGCATTGAATCCAATTAAGAGTTGTGGGATGTTTTCCAGAGAAACACAGTAAAAATTTAGAAAATAGTTTGTCCCCATGTGCTTAAGTACACCTCTACCTTGATATAACACTGTCCTCGGGAGCCAAAAAAAAAAAAAAAAAAAAACTTACTGCGTTATAGGTGAAACCATGTTATATCGAACTTGCTTTGATCCACTGCGGTGCGCAGCCCCGCCACCCCCATCCCCTCCCCGGAGCGCTGCTTTACCGTGTTATATCCGAATTCGTGTTATACCGGGTCACGTTATATTGGGGTAGAGGTGTACTATAATAAAGACTACATGATTGCCTTTTCATCTTGCTTTTTCTTTTACATCATCTTCACTGTTTAAGTTTTTTTTTTTTAACTAAAGGAAAAAAAAAACAGTTTTTTTCCTTGAACACTTTGCAACCTGAGAGTGGGTCCTGAATAGTCCCAAGTAAATCATATGCTGTTTGTATAGTAATATTGATCTATTCTGGGTATATATGCCTCCCCCACCCACCCCCCATCATCATAGTATTTTTAAACACCAACAACCCAATGAAATAAGGAAACATTATCATCCCTGGTGGCTTGCCTACTTTCACACAGGAAGCCTGAAACAGAGCTGTGAACTGAACGTGGGCCCCAAACCACTGGATCATTCTTCCTCCATTAATATACCAATATAATATGTAGCTCAATTCCTATGTACCCAAATGATCATCAAAAGTCAGACGATGGATTCTCCTCAATATTCCCCAAATGAAATGAAATGCCAGGTCTGCAGTAAGACTAATGTAATGTTATAAACTAGAGCTGCCTGGACATTTTTTTTTTTTTTTGAAAATTGGAAAATACCAAATTTGACAATCTACATGTTCTGCTGGAATTGTCAGTTTCATTCAATTTTCCAATGGAAACCTGCCTGATTTCCTGAAAGCTCACCCACCACCCCGCCTGGCAGGCTGCCTTAGACTCAGAGCCAGGTGCCTGGAGCAGAGGCTCTCCGGGTTTCTATGTCCCCCGCCTTGCACAGGATTCTTGGCAGACCTAGGAACTTGGGCTCCAGCTGGGGCTTCCAGAGCCTCCACGCTCTGCAGTAGCCCACCTGGCAGGCGAGCTGTCAGGAAACAAGGCAGGTTTCCTTGCCAGTCTCATCAATCTCTAAGAAAAGCACTACCTGGAATCATACAGCTATTAAACTAAGAATTGTTATAAAAGTCAAACCTGGGCCGTTACGGGGCATTGATACTACACTGGCTGCCAATAACAAAGTTCACTTTTTGTTTCAGAATCATAAATAAGTTAATCAGTACACATTATATTGGCCTATTGTGCAATCAGCAGTGCAGTCAATTAATAGATATCCCCTTTCAGATCAGCCACCAAAGGCTTCACACAAAAACGTACAGCAAATTTGACTGCTTTGATTTCTAGATCCCATCCATTTTTTTTGCTTCAAGTGTATGAAAAACAGGAAAGTGATTTGAAGATGTCACACTGTTTCAATATATGCTCCAGATTCAACTCTGGCAAAGAGGTTACATTGAGGACAATGAAACTGGCAGACAATCATCCAGGGGGGAAAAAAGGAATGAAAAACAATTCAGTTAAATCCCGTCCCAATACTGCAGCAAAGCTGTAGGTGCCTGTTTCAAAAACATCTGTTCAGTTCAAATTGAACAAAAGAAATCATGTGCCTGATAATTCTACAGTGTATTTAAAGATTGATATCCCACCTCCTGTCACGTATTAGCTATTTTCCCCCCATTCAACTTCACAAGAACGGATAACTATCCAGAATAGTAAGAACTGAAGCTAGAATACAGGTGCTTAGGACCACCCACGTCCATAGATTTCACTTGCCATATTTACGCACATATTGGATAAATGGCATTGAGAAAGCCAGCAAGGCACTCAGATTACTTTGTTCTTGCTGTATAAGATAAGGAAATTAAAATCAATAATTTAGAACACAATCAACTCCACCACAATACGAGGAAAATAGCATAGTAAGGTCTAAGAGGACTAAATATTTATAGAGATAATGCATGCCCAGTTATCGTACAGTTAAATATAGAGTTAGAAGAAAGGTTTCAGGATAGTGGTCAACCAATAGATGCCTGGAGTTCAGATGCAATTTCCCCCTCAAGGGACATGGTTGTTCTGTTCATTATGGGGATTTTTTACACTTTTTTCTGAAATATCTGGTCTTGGCTGCTGCTGCTGGAGATATACCTAATGAACGTAGAATACTGCTCTGATCCAGTATGGCATTTCATGTATTTTTACTCATAACACGGTTACAATGCAAAGTATCAAACTCTACCCTTGATACAGATATTTGCCAAATACAGGAGTAGAAAAGCACTGTACAATCTCCCTTCAGCAGACATACATTTGAGAGAGAAAAAGCCAACTCTGTTTTGATCTATAGAGTGAAATTCATCCACTTATATCCTGTTCTCTCTGGGAGATTTTCCAATAGCACTATAACTTCCCTCAAAATGGCATTTACTGATCCCTTTAAATCCGCTCTCTCTGCTTCAAGCGATTATTGGATCGATAAAAATTATGCACAGTGGGTATTTAGACAACAGGGATAAATACTGAATACTCCCAGAAGGGCAGCCTCAGGAGAAATGGGGCATTTCAACCAGTAACTGGAAAAGAGTTGACTAGACTGTAGTACTGTTTTGCTCCTGCTGAGTTTGTAAGATAGACAGACACAAAATTATCCCTATAAGCTACCCAAGACTCCTATTATAGAAGTATTTCAAGCTTACTAAAAAGAAGCTGGTTAAAATTATTCATTGCCAATGTCTGTTGATAAGTTGGCCCCTTTTTGCACACTGATCCCAGTTTCTACAAGTATATTAGGTAGTCACAGACTAGTTTATGTGGTCAAATTTCACACAAAGGCTTATTCATGAATTGTTTGCTTTGGCAGTTCATGGTGTGTGACTGGTCATCTAAGTCACGTGATACTGCTTCTTTCTGTTCCCTGATTAGATTGACTTTTAATAAAAGCTTAACAAATGAGAAATACTAAATATGACATGTTAGGTATGTATCCCCCTGCTATTTGGAGGTTCCAGATAAGGACTGGAGAAACCTGCTCTTAAGGATCTGCCTATTAACCTGGCTGAAACATGAACAGTCTGTAGGAGCAAGGAGCCTGACTGACATGCCCCGGGTAGCCTGCATATGATTGAGACTACCCAGGAATGAGTGATGGGTAGAGCTAGGCAGAAAAAGCTGTTCTATTTTGCAGAGGAAATCAATATTTTGAAATCTGATTTTGTTCAGATTTTGAATGAGAAGCCAAAAATCTCAGAAGTCTCCATAAAAGGGAATCAAGCCCCAGGTCCTAGGCAGTCCATTTGGTGTGCTGCTGGGTGAGCGAGCTGACAGGAAACCAGATGCTCTTGTGATGGAACTCTGCCTTGGTTCAGGTGGAAATTTGTGGAAGTTGAACCATCTCAGTGAAACATTTTGATTTTGACTAATTGGCAAATTCTTATAAAAATGTTTTGGCAGAATTGTTTTGATCAGCTTTAGTGCTGAGCCCAAACAGAGAGGGAGTTGGCGAGAAGAAAGTTAACTGCTGCAGGAGGGGACACAGCTCCTCTGATGCTCTAGAAGGGAAGGAGAGAAGTGTATAGAGAACCCAGATTTATCCCAGGTGAGTTACAAAGTCACCAAGGAGGGAGGCATAAGTGGACTTTTCCATCCTCAGGAACTAGTGGTGCTCCAGGAGAGGGGATATGGCATAACTTTTGAGATGAATCATTCATTCTGAAGTCCAAGAAAATTCAGCATTCATGTGTGTTTTCATGACTACCAAGCACCCATCGGAATATTTGCCAAACAATATAACCCCATTAAAAAAAAAAAAAAAAAAAAACAATGAAACCAAGCTGCCAAACTTACAGCATCTATTTACAAAATTATTTTGTAGTCTTCAGCCAGCTGTACTTACTGACTAAGCCACATTAAGTCATGTCAGGAGCCAAACACCAACTAAGAGGAGAAATTTTGGAGTTAAGGATCCTAACTGTATGTTTTGGAATGCTGGTGTGCTGTGGTAACTTTGCAGGGCTGGTGTGCAAGAGTGTGATGCTCATACACCCTGGTGAACAGCTCTGGGCCCAGAAGGCCCTGCCTAGCCACAGTCACTTGTCTGCTCACATTGGAGGTGGGGCTCAAAAGGGAGCAGCTCAGCTCAGTCTGAGTGCAGAGTCCTGCACTACAAGCTCCTGAAAAGAAGCTGCTGGGACTCCATGTGGCAGAGACCAGGCCCCACTGCTGAGCCTCCATAAGCCCTTTACCCTACGAAGGCCAGGAACGAAGGACTGCCACTAATAGAGGCAGAGCATAGAGAACTCCAGAAGGAATCCAGAAACAGACCAGTGGCACTGACGGAGGAACAAAAGCCAAGGTAGGAAGTGGCCCAGGCATAAGGCCGTCTGTCTCTCAACCACATATCTGAGCTATTATTCACAGGGACTTTAAATTTAAACAACAATATAAAGGTACGGGACTCACCCCCTGCGATGCCTCCTGCTGGTCATTGAGAATTAGCTCTCTTCCAGCCTGGGCACCCTCTGCAGGCCAGTCTCCCACTTGTAGCTAGCCCCGTGTCCCTTCCGGACCCTGGTGCCCCTTTACCCTGGGGCTGCCCCCTGGCAATACCCCCCACCAGTTTCTATGGGAAATCCCCCAACCCTCTAATCCACCTTGCCTCAGTCTGGGCTACTGCCAGTCATCACCAAGCCCCCGCTCCCTGGGGCAGACTGCAGTATAAAAGCCACTGATCACAGGCAAGGGGGTTTGGACCCACTACCTTCCTCTGCCTCCCAGTACCTCTATGGGCCTTAGACCAGGCCCTACAGCCTAGGGAGGTGCCAGCCTGGAGCTCCCCTGCTCCTCTGGCTCTCCCCAGCCCTGCTTCACTCTCAGTACCCTTTCTGCAGGCAGCCAGGCCCTGCTCTCTCCCAGCCTGGAGAGAGTCTCTTTTGGGCCTTTGGTTCACAGCCTTTTTATGCAGGCCAGCTGTGGCCTGATTGGGGCGAGGCCCAGCTGTGGCCACTTCCCCAAGCAGCCCAGCTTAGCAGCTCTCAGTCACAACCTTCTCCCAGGACTGACTTTAACCCTTTTTCTGCGGGAGTGGGGGAGCTGCCCCACTACAAACATTAAGAAATAACTGGTAGATAATGTTTTCACCCCTCAGCTTTCAATTCATGCCACAATACTTGATGTTTTCTCTGAAATACATCAGATGGCATGGAGAATGGGCCAAACCCAGCAATCCTTACTCAGGCAAAACTCACACTGACATCACATAAAAGGCCAGACTTCAAGGCTGTTGCATACGTGTTGGCTTCAATGGAAGTTCTGACCAGGTAAGGCCTGCAGCCATGCAGGGAACCCTTCAGGCACTGATGCCTCAAGTGCTGTGCTACCCCATACAGGTCTGATCCCCCACTCTCTGCTCAGTTCAGTCCAGCACACCAGGCAACAGTGCTCTAGTAAGCTAAAAAAAGTGTGGGGGGCATGCTTACCCTCACCCTCTGGGAGGCCTTCATCCTCTCTTACTGAAGACACTTAGTATGATGCACCTGCTCAGGCTTATCAGACTGTCCCTTCTGGCAAACCAGAGGAGGTGGCTCCTGAAAGAAGCTGGTAGCTCTGCTTCTGAGACCCCTTTAGCTGCTATTCTTCCCCTTTCCTTGCTATACACAAGCATGAACAGAGAGCAAGAAGATGATTCCAGGTGCACAGAGCAGTGGGAAAGAGGAGCAGAGTACATGTTAGAGTTGGAAGCGGAGATCACTGATTCAACAGATGGCTCAGGAAAGATTTGAGATCAGCGAGTCACTTTCAAAACTGGGTGTCCTTAGAGGTGTGAGTGACAGAGCAAGTGTGAAAAGCTAAATCAGAGTGGACACAGAGGTGCTTGGGAAAGACCAGGTCAAGAGGACACTCATAAGGCGACTGTGGGAGTCACAGCACTGTTGAAAAATCAAAGATGTGAGGGGCTGGTGAGTGAGTGAGATCAAGCCATAGAAGAATGTGGAGTTAGGTCCAGTGAGAGAATACATGAGCACTTGGAGGAAGAGGAGAGATAGCAAAGACTGTATTCTAACGAGGAAAGAAATGATAAGAGTGGAAGTAAATATCCAACCTGTAACCTAGTAGGGCACAGAGTGCTAATGAGCATGTCGTTTTTTTGCTTCCCTACAAAAATCCAGGTCTGGTTAGGAGGCATGTAACACCACAACTAGAAGAGCCTTTGAAGCCAGAGTAGAACATTTATATTAGCAAGAATGTGAAGTTTAGCAGATGCTCCAGCAATTTACTAGGCTTCAAGTAAGATATACTAAGAAATTGAAAGTTCAGTGTTGTAGGAGCAGAAAGTCTTCTAACAGGCCGGCTCTAAGTTTTTTGCCACCCCAAGCAAAAAAATTTTTTGCTGCCCCACACCCCAGCCCTGGACTCCCCCCACCCCCCCTCTGCCGCCCCAGCCCTGGGCTCTCACCCCCACCAGTGCCCTCCCCCACCCACACCCCCTGCCGCCACAGCCCTGGGCTCTCACCCTCACCCCACCCCACCCGCATCCCCTGCCGCCCCAGCCCTGGGCTCCCTCCACCAGTGCTGACTCCGCCCGCTCCCCCCTCGCCTCCAGCCAGTCCGGCGCTGGCAGGGTCGGGGTAAGCAACAGAGCTCCTGGGCCGCGCCTCACTACAGATTCCATCCATCCAGGGCTCCCGCTTCCAGGACTGGCCGGGACTCGGGATTGTAGAGCGGGGGGGGGAGGGGGGGGGCGGCACTGAGGAGCCGGGGCAGGGCAGCCCCAGAGGGAGTGGAGCCCTGAGAGCGGGCCCCGCACGGCAGCGCCCCAGGCACCGGTCCCCTCTATGTCCCCACTGCTGCTTCTGGACGCCCTGCTGCAGCCCCTGGGAGGCTCGGGCCCTGGTTGCGGCACCTACAGGAAGCTCCGTGCGCCCCGCGGGGCGGCCCCCAGCCGGAGTGTCCGGCACTCGGAGCCCGCCCATCCTAGCCACAAGGTGTGGGCGCTTCTCCCCGACACAAATCGCAGCGGCCCCAGGGCGCCCCCGCACACAACGCGCTGCTGCTGCCAGGGCCGGCTCTAGGCTTTTGCCGCCCCAAGAAAAAAAAAAAAAAAAAGATGGCCGGAATGCTGCCTCAAGCACGTGCTTGGTTTGCTGGTACCTAGAACTGGCCCTGTCTTCTAAACTCAAACCTAGCCAGTTTTCAGTCACATAGCCGCTGCATGCAGACATGCTACTTGTACATTTTGAGCAGGACACTACAAAGGCTAAAACCAGTTCTGCTTACAGCAAAAACATTTGTCCCTAA
This sequence comes from Trachemys scripta elegans, assembly GCF_013100865.1. Taxonomy (NCBI): domain Eukaryota; kingdom Metazoa; phylum Chordata; order Testudines; family Emydidae; genus Trachemys; species Trachemys scripta. The sequence goes on from NC_048299.1 coordinate 206,169,448, forward strand.
AGACTCTTAGAGTGACAGTTCAGAAGAGTGCAGAAAGCATGCTTTACGTTTTTTTAAACAAAAAAAATACAGCCATTTGCAGATTAAAAATCTCTAGCTGTCTTAGTAGCAGCACGCTGCTACTGATAAGATTAAAGAAGCACACAAAAGATAGTTGTCAACTATGGACTCTCCAAAACTCCAAGCTAGTTCATTGCCAAAAAGCCACAGATATACAGAGCATAAAGTAAAAAAAAAAAAATCCAGCTGAAGAGTAAATTCAACATCCATATTAGAGTAATCTCAAATTGCACTGTATGTTCACAAGTGTTTCAAATTATTTTACTTAGTAGCAACATTTAAGTGACCATATTTTTAGAAGAGAGACCATAACTGGGGACAATAAGCAACAGAGAGGTGCTGTAAAGGAGATACAGGTGTTTGGAATAAAAAGAGTTGCTTTTTAAAGGGGGGGGGGGGGGGGGGTGTCTCAGGGTTGAAGGGAGAGAAGGGAAGGGAGGACTTAAAGCCTTCTCTTCATGAGACATCATGTCACTCAGATGAAACTCAGAGAAAGCCAAAATCTGTTTTACGGAGATCCTGATGTGTAAGTACAACAGTGGCACTCCTGCCTGCATTTATGTTTCTTCACGCAGACCATTTAGGGCATATCCACACTTACCGGGATTAACACTGCAGCGATCAATGCACCAAGGGGCGATTTAGTGGGTCTAGTGAAGACCCGCTAAATCGACCGCAGATCGCTCTCCTGTCGATTCCAGTATTCTGCCAGAACGAGAGGAATAAGGTAAGTCGATGGGAGAGTGTAGATACCGCAGAAAATTGACCTAAGCTACGTCGACTCCAGCTACATTATTCACGTAGCTGGAGTTGCGTAACTTAGGTCAATTTACCCCCGTAGTGTAGACAAGGCCTTAGGTAGCTGCTCGACAAACGCAAGTCATAGCATGGGGCAATTCCTTGATACATATGCTGATTGCTGCACTGTAGTATAGAGTGTTAGAGTCCCATTCCACTGCCCTCTCCCCATAAAAAACCCACACCACACCCTCTCAACAAATCATTCTTTTAGCTTAAAGCAGCAACTTAAAGCAATGGAGGCAATACAGTTAAGAAAACTATTTTACCTGTAGGATGTTCTTCAATCCAGGCCTGCAGGTACATGAAGAGGAGTAGACCTGCTACTCCAAACATCAATACAGTCACAAAGACTTGTCTCAGGTTCATGACACTATCAGAGGGCTGCATTTCAGCTCCTTTCAGAAAGCTGCATGATTCACTTTTCAATAGGTTCTTAATTTAGCTGTATCTTCTTTAGCATCCTTTCCTTTGAGACAGCAACCTGGAATAAAAAAAGGACACAAGAACTAGCTGTATCTCTTAAGTGGCTTTTTTTCCAGGAGAACCTGTATAAATACAAAGCATAATGATTACATAAGCTACTAAGCGAGGGGGACTGGGAACACTTGAGTTTATGTCCATAGCCCTAACAATTTTTCCATAATACTGACACTTCCCTAATGAATCTCAAAGAGAAATCATTTTTTTCTGGAGTGAAGGCAAAAATCCATTACATAAAGCCAGAGTATTCGTGCTCTGTGAATGTACAATATGGAGAGTCAAGGGAGGGACAGGAAATCAACCCCACAACCTGAAGCCAAGTCCAGAAGCTGACATACAGCTCCCCACAATCTGTCATTTCATCCTATTAACTATAAAACTAAAGGACATAGTGCCTCCCTAGCAGTTGTGGAGAATGTTGCGTTACTAAATCCATGCAGTTGAGAATCTTGTGGCTCCTCTTCTTGCTCCAGTCCAGTCTTTTATAGACTACCCAAGGCAAGTGTGAAGACCCTTTCCACAGCAAGTAAGGGACAGACAGTCACCTTTGCACAGCTGGTCAAATGTAGCCTTACCAGTAAGAACCTATATCAGATTACATAACCCAGCCTGAAGTGACAAGAACTAATAGAATTTTGAATCTGGCCACTTTGCAATCATTACTAATATACGGGGGAGGGAGAAGAGAAAGACTAAATGTCTGAGTCTTGCCACTGACTTCCCTAATAGCAGAATCAAGTCCAAAACTTGACTGAAAAATTCTTATTTCTTGCATGGCACAGAGCCACAGGAGAAGGAAATTGTTCGTTTAACAACCATCACCTGCCACTCAAAAGCTGATGTTAAGAGTTCAAAGTAAGGTACAAAAGGTTTTGTACAATATAAATGTAAAGCTTCTTAAAGTGAATTAGAATGTGCTGGATTTTGAAAGCAATGGAGTACAATGTAGAAGTAAATGTTAAATTAGATTGCAGAGCAAATAAAAATATTCTGAAATTCGGTACAATGAAGCCCTTGTAAATGAATATCTGATAAAAGACACTTTTAGCAGACTAAAGCAAAAATACAATGAAAACTTAAGCTTTCAGAGGACACGAGTAACCAACTAAAGCACTGTTTTAAATGAGCGCTCGGTTAAAGGAATAAGTCTATTCCTAGTGTGTGCATGTTTGTGGAAACAAAAAAGTAGCAGGTATTTAACAAGTCATACTTGAATGACCAAAGCATTATATATGATTTCCAGAGAAATGCAGAGCTTCATGTGATTCACAAAAAGAAAGAGAAAATATGAACCTATTTCAATAACTCAGTGCTTTCATACATAAACTTTGACTTTACTGTGAATGAAAACTTAATCTTTCACCCAAAACATTTTAGTATGGACATAACATGAGTTTCCCATAAACAATAGGTAAGTTCTAAATGTGTGTTAAGTAAAGTGATGTTCAGAAGTTGAACATACTATATCAAGTATAATTTTTTCCTTTCAACTCCGTGCCATTAAAATTAGGGCTGTTGATTAATCGCAGTTAACTCACATGGTTAACTCAAAAATTAACTGCGATTAAAAAAATTAATCATGATTAACTTCACTGTTAAACAATAGAATGCCAATTGAAATTTATTAAATATTTTTTGATGTTTTTCTACATTTCTATTACAACACAGAATACAAAGTATACAGTGCTCACTTTATATTTTTTTATTACAAATATTTGCATGGTAAAAAAACAAAAGAAATCGTATAGTTCAATTCACTTAATACAAGTACTGTAGTGCAATCTCTTTAGAATGAAAGTTGAACTTACAAATGTAGGTTCTAAAGTTTTACATTCTTTTATTTTTGAATGCAGTTATTTTTTGTATATAACTCTACAAGTCAACTCAGTCCTACTTCAGCTAATCGCTCAGACAAACAAGTTTGGTTAAAATTTGCAGAAGGTAATGCTGCCCATGTCTTGTTTACGTCACCTGAAAATGAGAACAGGCGTTCACATGGCACTGTTGTAGTAGGTGTCGCAAGATATTTACGTTCCAGAGGTGCTAAAGATTCATATGTCTCTTAATGCTTCAACCACCATTCCAGGATGCATGTGTCCATGCTGATGATGGGTTCTGCTTGATTACGATCCAAAGCAGAATGGACCGACGCATGTTCATTTTCATCATCTGAGTCATGCCACCAGCAGAAGGTTGATCTTCTTTTTTGGGGATTCGGGTTCTGTAGTTTCTGCATCGGAGTGTTGCTCTTTTAAGACTTTTAAAAGCATTCTCCACACCTTTTCCCCCTCAGATTTTGGAAGGCATTTCAGATTCTTAAACCTTGGGTCAAGTGCTGTATCTATCCTTAGAAATCTCACATTGGTCCTTTTTTTTGTGTTTTGTCAAATCTGCTGTGAAAGTGTTCTTAAAACGAACATGTGCTGGGTCATCATCCAAGACTGCTATAACATGAAATATAGGGCAGAATGCAGGTAAAACAGAACAGGAGGCATACAATTCTCCCCCAAGGAGTTCAATCACAAATTTAATTAATGCATTATTTTTTTTTAAACGCGCATCATCAGCATGGAAGCATGTCTTGTGGAATGGTGGCCGAAGCATGAAGGGGCATATGAATGTTTAGCATATCTGGCACGTAAATAGGCTACAAAAGTGCTGTGTGAATGCCTGTTCTCACTTTCAGGTGATGAGGTAAATAAGCAGGCAGCAGTATCTCCCGTAAATGTAAACAAATTTGTTTGTCTTAGCAATTGGCTGAACAAGACTGAGTAGACTTGTAGACTCTAAAGTTTTACATTGTTTTGTTTTTGAGTGCAGTTATGTAACAAAAAAAAAAATCTACATTTGTAAGTTACATTTTCACGATAAAGAGATTGCACTACAGTACTTGTATGAGGCGAATTGAAAAATAGGATTTCTTTTATCATTTTTACAGTGCAAATATTTGTAATCAAAAATATAAAGTGAGCACTGTATACTTTGTATTCTGTGTTGTAATAGAAGTCAATACATTTGAAAATGTAGAAAACATCCAAAAACATTTAAATAAATGGTTTTCTATTGAAAGTGTGATTAATAGTGCGATTAATAGCGATTTTTGTATCGCTTGACAGCCCTAATTAAAATACTTTGTAAAGTACACTGAAAAGTGCTTGCAAACCTGTTACTTTAAATTTAAGCTATATCTCAATGTCATATTTGCCATTTTATGCATTATACCTATGAATAATGTAGACGCCTAGACACAAGTGTGACAGACACCATTTTGAACTTACGCTCTGGCTGATTTTTTTTGTATACGTCATGAAACAACTAGTTCAAACATGGAACACTGTAGGAAGGCAATTAAGTAGCTTTATTTCATAGTATTCCTTTCTGGTTAACTAACATGCAGAGCTGTCATCTCCTACTATGGAAGCTATTTCCACTTCTGGCTACCGAGAAGGTATAGTGCCTGGCTATGAGTGGTAGTAAGAAACTGGTGGAAGGAGAAACCACACTAAATATGCTGAATATAAAGGAGGGAGCATTGAACTGCTTAGAGAATGGTGCGGGAGGTGGGATCCAACTCCTCCATTCTTTTAACTAGGAGTCTCGTCTCATTCAACCCCTTTCCCCATAGTGCTCCCAATGCTCTCAAGCCTACCTATTGTTGTCACTCCCTGTACCTGAACTTCAGCACACTTGTTTTAGTGGCTATATTCATATCCATAGGATTAGCTGACAAAAAGATAGAAGCATGCCTGCTTCACAGAGTTGGGATCCCTTTCTGGTTAGAAGGAGAAACAATTAATTCAGTCACCCACAGAAAGCTGCATTATTTACATAACATTGATATTTGTTTGGATAAGAACTCAGAACAAAACAAGTAACATTTTTTGATGCTCAGCAAGTCTGAATGCATAATGGTAAGAAATTTATTCTCTAGCAGTTACCAGACCGAGCTTTGTGGTAAAGTTACTGGGGATGCATAGCTGTGTGTGTCTTATTACAATAAAGTCAAACAACCTGAATACATGCACTGAATGGGAATTTCTCTCACAACCAAACATGTGCAGTTTTCTTGCTTCTCTTTCCAGTCCTTTTTACTCTGATCATATGGGAGTGGCTGGAATCAAACTTTACTTGGGAATTAATGCAATATTTGGGGGTTACGAGAAACACTTTATTAGGCGCCTTAGGTGAAAGCGTGCCTCCAAATGGCTTATGCTGCCAGTACAACCCTTACAGTTCAATCATGTAGGAAGATATCTAGTATTATTTCCGATGATGCCAGACTAAGGTAGTCCATTAATAAGAAAAGCAAACATCTTGCTAGGGGGACAATTTCTGCGTTGATGGTGTAAATTCCACATTGTTTTCTTTAGCGAAACCTCATGATGCACTCCCATATATTTTTTTATTTGTGGAAGAAAGCTGGGGCAGGGGAGAGAAATTACACAAATTAGTATTAGTCACGGTATGTTACGAATATACCCATTTTACAAGAACAGTATCAATTAAAGTCAGTACAATCATCTCCTTATTGAGAGCTCACTACATGTGTTGTTTTAAATTGTGTGTGTTCATGTTTAGGCCAAGTTTCACTTCAGACAGCACAGATCAGACTATTATGTGCACAGAGCCTTACAGCTACATTATACAATTTTAAAACTGCCTAGCTTGAATAATTAGTGCAATTTAGTTAACTCAATGATTTATAATCTATAGATGAAAAATCAGAGCGGTAGTTAAAATAAAATCTCTGCGTCTACAAATCTACTGCAGAACATTTTAAGCAGCCACAACGACACTGTGACAGATTATCCCCTTTGGCATTAAAAACTGCAAGAGGGGGACAACTCTTCCCAACCCCTCCCCCCAACAAAGAGGGACTCTCTGGAAGGATTACCTCAGAGATTAGCCCCCACTGCTTGCTGAGGGGATGGGAGGGTTGCTCCTCCCCCATGACAAAGCTTGCTCCACTGATGTTAGAGTCATCTGTGAGGAGCCTGTGCCCCCACTAGCTGTAACTCCAGGTCACCCTCTATTCATAATTCCTTGACCGTGTGGCTCCAGTGGAAATATACTATCAGGGACTCCCCCCTGACCTCAACTACTCCAGGCAATCTTGGGAGTGGAGGTTATGGGGTAATTTTAATGCAACTGAGAGACTTGTGCCCCTTTTCCCCCCAAGCCAACTCCACTTTTCCTTCAGCCCAATCTGACTCTCCAAGCAAACCCTTGGATACATAGGTTTGGGGCTCTGCAAGATCCAAGAAAGGTGGAGGGGGAAATGGGTGAGATAGTGCCATGGGAGCCCCCAAACCCCACTTCTGCACAAAGGAGGGATGAGCCAAGTCTGGCTAACCATACTCAAGTCCTGCCAGGATGCTCCAGGATGCCATCCCAGCACCCTTTTGGGGACCCAGACTGGTATGTTATGACCCTTCCGGTATTTCCATACCAGCACTCCTCAACTGCAGCACTCACCCGGTAGTGGCAAACCCCTCCTGCACAGATCAACAGGGTCACAATCTGCCCCACTGACTTCAATAAAGGCAGTTATGGAGGAATTCCATAAGATACATAGCAAAAAGTTTAGACATTAGAGGCCTAGGAGACATAACCACATGTTGCTCAGATCTATAAGCGAGACAGAAAGCTAGAAGAACAGAAGTGCACATATCAGTTTTCAGCACTGAACTTCAGGGGTAATCAGCAACAAGTTTTCAGTTACTGAGTTTGAAATGAGAGCTTAGAAATTTTATAGTGAGCCCATATTCATTAACTTTTAATATTTCAAGTTCTTTTAAGACCAAAAGTATTTAGTAACATTGTCATCTTTATCAAGAAACCTCCCACTCCATTAGCATACAGTCATTTTACTTTTCCTCCCTTCAGATTTTAGGTCTAATCCAGAGAAGTACATCCCATTGCAGGATAAGTACCACCTGGTAAAATACTCTGGGCACCAGGACCCACAGAAATGAGGGAAAGCAGCTCCTGACACAACTTCTAAATAATCCCACTTTATTCGGTCCTCACTCTTTCCCTTAAGCAACACTCTTGTCCTGGAACTACGTGGCACTTCCCAGTTCTGTCTGCACTAGAGATATTTGACACTCATATCACTTTTTTGATTCCTAGCATGCAAGTCCACATGAAAATCTGGTGGTAGCCAGAGCATAGAGCAGCTGAGTAACTCCTACTTTCAAACCTCCCTATAACTGCACCTCACAACCCCAAAAATCAAAATCAACACAGAAACAGAGTGAAAAACTTAAAATAGTAAAAAGAAGAACAGGAGTACTTGTGGCACCTTAGAGACTAACAAATTTATTAGAGCATAAGCTTTCGTGGACTACAGCCCACTTCTTCGGATGCATATAGCATATAGTAGTCCACGAAAGCTTATGCTCTAATAAATTTGTTAGTCTCTAAGGTGCCACAAGTACTCCTGTTCTTCTTTTTGCGGATACAGACTAACACGGCTGTTACTCTGAAACTTAAAATAGTAAACTACAGAAGTTTGGCAACACTGTCTTCCCTCCCCCCGCCCCCTTTCTCCTTGGTATTCTCCTGAAAAACAGAAAAGGACGAAGATTAACCATTAGAGAGATGGACAGACACAGAGACAATCCACTCCCTGTGCATTTATTTTACTGGTCATTGCCACAGATATCCACCCACTACCTCAGTGGTTCCTCACACGCTCCTAAAAACAGAAAACAGAACAGAGTCATTACTTGAAAGATACCTAGTAGAGCTATCACAACCCCTCATACCACAGATGAAGCCACTTACCTCTTCATAATCCCCCAGCACACACTCATTTTTTCCCTAGCCTTCCCCAAAGAACAGTGTCTCTCTTAGTGACTCCATTGTAGTGCTGTGGCATGCTGGGGAGAACTTTCTGGCCTCCATGGAGGGATGTCGTCCTGGACACTGGCCCAGCCTCTCTCCTTCTCTGTATCCTAGAAACAAGAAGTTAAAAAGCTGTTAATTCAGCAACAAGAACCAAGGAACTAAAGTTACTGAAGGAATTAAAAGTAGAAAAAGAAATCCAGCTCCTCACCTTTTCAACTATGAAAACTCAAAAGGTCATATGCCAGACCTCCAGGAACACAGGTGGGAGGAAGGTGCTGACACTCTACCATAGCAACTTAAAGTGGAAGGTTATAGCAATAACCCTTCATAAACACACGTGGTTCCTCATACTGGACAGAGCTATTCTTATCAGTCATTGGAACAAATTAAAATTGTGAACATGTGCACTATTCACCATTGCTAATTTTCCTGCTCCCAGAACCTAGCTGAGCACTCTGGGATAGATGCAATAGCTCACAGACACTGCAAAGTTTGCAACAAGTGCTGCATGTGGACAGAGTGCACTGTGGGTAAGCAAAACAGGATACCGGATTTAAAAAAGGTTCCGGTTTAAGGATCCAAATTTTAAGGGGTTCATAGATCATCATCTAGTCAGGCCTCCTGTATAACAGTATTACATACATATGTATAAATTCATAAGTAATCTCCTGAATTAGTTACTGCTTCAAGTTCAGTAAGAGCACATGTTTCTAAAAGAACCAATCTTGATTTGAAAGTTTCCAGCGATGGAGAATCCACCGTGACACTTGGTGTTAATTACCTTCGTTGTTCAAAATTTGCACCTTTCAGCCATTGGACTTGTATCACCTACCTCTCCTGGAATATAAAAAAAAGTGAGGAATTTTGAGGATTTCTTTTACATATTGGATGATTTAGGCTTCTGTTTCTCACCTTTCATGCTCATACTCCTTTTTATGTTCTGTGGAGTCTCTTTAGCGCCAAGGTGTCAATTCAGTTGCAGGCATATGTTTCTCTTCAAGAGCCGGATTTTAAAAAAAATTGTTTTTGCACAACTGCCAATTAGAGGCATTGAACTAAAAGGCAGTAAAGCAGTCAAATAGTACAGGTACATGGCAGCCATTTTGATTGCATGGGAACCCAGTGGAGGCAGAAGTATGAGGGGGGCAGAGAAGAAAGCGGACATCAACACTTCTTCAAATTGCTAGACCAATTGTAATACAGTCATACCCGAATGTAACTGAAGGCATCATTTGGCTTTCAGAACCCTTATTACCAGCAATATTATATTGTGAGTAAGGAAGCCAACATAACTTTCATAGAGTTCAAGATGAAGAAAAAAATCTTGAGTTGTAAAGTTCCACATTTGATGTGGACTTTGAAATAAAAATGGATTTTCAAATGACAATTCCAAGTCACTTGAAAGAGTAAAGCTAAAAAAACACCCACACACAAGCAAAACCACACAAACAAAACCCCTCCAATCCCCACAGCTTGAAAAACATTAAGGCTTCAAGAACACTCAGGAAATTCCAAATACAAACATTACCAGAGCAAGCTCAGCTCAGCCCAGTTGCACACATATTTAGCATTTTTCTATTTCACTTCTTATTACAGTGTAAACCTTAATACTGTTTTAGCAATTATGCCTTGTTATTATTGCATTTTATACCATGCCATATATTGTATAGGATGAATGGTATACAGAAGGTAAACTATGTGCTCCTATTTACCCTATCTTTGGGATACGATTTTGCAGTCTCAGTGTATTATGGCACCTACCCCTTAAATGCTTCATATATAAGGAATTCACATTAATCAATCAGTAAACAAACAAAAATCATTTCAGGAGAGAAAATTATTTGTCTCATTTCATGAGGTTTTTCTTCTTTTCTACAGGGACTATGTAAAGGAAGAGGGGGCAGTGATAAGCAAAGAAAGCAGTACTTTCTTCTTCAATCATGATTAGGGGAATTGGGTAGATGCTGTAAATAATCATCAAACAGCTTAATCTCTGCCTTGCAGATCTTACAGTTAAATTTATGGCAAGACACAAGGATGTGTATAAACAATAGGAGGGAACGTGGGAGGTAGAGCAGTAATAAAGACACATGCTTGCTTAAAATCACCTGAGGCTCCAATCCTGCAAGCACTTTTACAAATACTTAATGTTAGGCAATGGGATTAGCACGCATGAAGTCAAAAACATGTTTAAACATTTGCAGGATTGGAGTGTGTGTGTATATAACTAGATAAAAGATTTGGCTTTTTGTCTAATAATTTCTCTACATTCAAATAGGGGAACTTGTTTATTGACTGCAGTGAATCAAAGTGGTATTATATGCCAAGATGACTTGCTTTTTGCCCCAATCACTCACTCTGCTGCCCAATAAACTGTCCAGGGAACACCACCTAATCTTTTATTTTTGAACCCAGGTCCTGAATTCTAGGTTTCTGCTGTGCAACAATATTTGCCCCCCCCCTCCCAAGTCAATCAGTAGAAAGGTAGGAGGTTTGTACCTTTCCACTCAGTTCACTTGTCACAGAATAAAGTAACATAGCTACAGAGTCTCTTTAACTTCTTAATGACATAATTTGTCCATAACACATTGATGTCCCTAAAAAAACCCAAACAAGTCTTCCTTCTGCTCCCTTCTCTCCCCCCAAAAACCCACTAAACCAATCCATCTCACTTTCCTTTATTATTCCCATGAAGATTTTTTGAAGTGTTTTTCATTGCTGAGTTGCCACTTGAGTGCCACTAAAATACATAATAGAATTTAGTTACATTTAAAATGACAATGATATACATTATTTGCATACACTGAACAAAACTGTAAGGGAAACAGCAAAACTGAACTCAAAAGTTGTCATGTGATCTACAGTATTATAGAACACCAGTTATGTGAAGATACTACTTAATCATTCAAGGAACCAGAAGGTAAGTTTACATAAAGATTTGGATAAATTGTCTGGTTTCTGAGGTCCTCTCTACATGTCTTCATTCACTGAGAAACCCACTAAATTATTATGGGGCTCATCCAAAAACCCACTGAAGTCTGTGGAAATTTTCCCCCTGATGACCTCAAATAAGCTTTGGATCAGGACCTAAAAGTTCAAGGGCAGCTAGTGAAAGCCATCACCACAAATAGATTGAAAATAAACGGATGTGAATGAACTAAATAACTTTTAAGACAAGATGGGGGGAAAAAAGTTAGTTTAAACCTCAACAACAAACCTTCATTCCAGCCTTGGAAAGGGACTGAAATTGCATTATAGGAGCACTGACATTTCACCCTTGAATCCTTTGGTACCCCAGGCAGAACCACTCAGGCTCTCGAGAGATCAATAGAGATTTTCTATGGGGGAGAAAGATCGGAACCGCGTCCGAGCTGTCCCAAAGCTCCCGGCAAACCCTGGCCCCATGCAGAGCTAGTGGCAGGCACACAGGCAGGAACGGGGTAATTTCGCTGTGTGCAGAGCCCAGGTTTAGGGAGCCTGGTGGGGAAGAGTCGAGCGCATTTCATGGATAACTACACAGAGAAAGTCACCTGAGCTGAGAACGTGTCTATCTCCCGCCCCGGACAAACGCAGCAAGCAGCCCCCATACCCACCTCCTACTGCAGAGGGCACTTACCGCAAGCCGAGCTGCGAGCTCCCCTGGTCATGGGATCTCCGCCGGCCGGAGCTCAGGTCCCAGCAGAAACTTTGCACCCTCCCCCACTGCTCCCTCTATAGCTAGAGCTCCCAGGGCAGCGGAGGCTGGAGCCCCGCACGCCGAGTCAGCCCAGCCTCTACCCCCGCAGAGCTGCTCGAGGAAGGCAGAACAATCACCCCCTCGCCGGACTAAGGGACAGCCACGCCCAGCTGCAAGGGCTGCCCCGCGCCGCCGGCCCGCCTTCCCCAGCTCCACGTGCGGGGCACTCACCTCCTTCCTCGCGGTCCTGCTAGAGCTTGCCTTCCAGTACTCACTTCTTCATTTACCTACTGTCCAAGCCCCCACTCCTGCAGGGGGCACGTCGTTAATTAACCCAGAGAGCGAGCTTATTAGGGCTTAGAAATCATTACACATTTCTTCACCCACGTGATCAACATCAACACACCAGGTAATTAACAGCGGAAGCCTCTGAGAAGTCGCCGTTGCTCTCCTCTAGTTTAGAACTAGCAGTTTCCCCTGTGTCTGTGTGGTCAGTCTCTCTTTCCTGTTCCCAGCACCACCACTACAAGGTCTGACTTGCAAACGCTGCAGTAGAAACGGTTTGCCCTTGGTTTGAGCCTGACGCTTTTTAAAACGGCATGGAGAGACAAGGTGGGTGAGGTTAGATCTGTTATTGGACCAACTTCTGGGGGGTGAGAGACAAGCTTTGGGAGCCATACAAAGCTCTTCTTCAGGTGTGGGAAAGAAACATCCAGCTTCACAGCTAACTCCAAGGTGGAAAGGAATGTTTAGCTTAAGTAGTTAGCACATATAAGGGACCAGTACTCCCAGTTTCTCTCACCAGTAGAAGTTGTTTCAATAAGAGATATTATCTAAACCACGTTTCTCTAGTCTTCTGTACAACTACACTGCATACAAAACTGGAGTGGAGATATTTGTATTGGTCTGAAGTTTAAAAATAAACCTTTCAGTATAAAATCTAAACTGAAGGCCAGTTTGACCTAACAGGGACCAGCCCAGGGTTACATTCCAACAAGCCAGTCCATACAGTCAGTCCTATAAAGCCCCATTCAACTCAATCAGTTTCCCTGCTAGCCAGAGCCCTCCCTTGGATACAGCGAATTGGGGCAACCGCTCCAGGTCCCATGCTTTGAGGGGCCCTGTGGGCCGGCATGGTCAGTCCTGGAAGTGACAGGTCAGTCCCAGAAGTGATGGATTCATCACTTCTGCCCTGGACCCCGCACCCCCTGCACTGCATGAGAATCGGCTTGTAAAAAACCCACACCTAAGGTTGGTAAATGAGAACGATAAGGGTAGCAGGACAAGTTTGTTTGCAAAATCCATGTCGTTCTTTATTTAAATGGCATCCCCACCAACATCCTACAGGTTTTGTTTGGACAAACCTAGGTTGACTCCCCAGCAATATCAAACCAGTGTGTATAAGTCCAGATAAAGGTTGTGGCACATACAGTAAGCTGCTAGGGCCGGTAATATGAGTAACACTGGTTAAAGATTGCAGCAGTGGGTAATAGAATTCAGTGCAAAAGACTTTAGGGATTATAATCCACAGTAAATACCTTAATTAACACCAATATAGCACTTTACATGTTCAAAATGCATTGCAAAGATTATCTAACATTCTCAAAATAGCCCTGAGATGCAGGCAAGTAGTAGTATCCCATTTGACAGACAAGGAAATTGAGGCAAAATGACAATTTCTTAAGACCACATAGTGAACTATTGTTAGAGCCAGAATCAGCACTCAATAGGTCCAAATTCCCAGACCTGTGCCCCAAACACTAGTCTTCACCTCCCTCCCCTTTAGGCATTTTACTGAAGTATAGGGCTTAAATTCTTAGAGTATTTCCCAGAGCTCCCCACAGCCTCCTCCCCCAACATACTGTAAGAACTTCAGGGGGGTTGAAAATATTTACTGCAACTCTACTCCAGATAGCTCCAGCTGAATTTAAAACGCTATACTACCTTGCTCCTAGAATTACTCCAGCATTTAATTTGCTAACTACTCACTGACACTCAGTCCCATCACTCACTTACAGGCATAACCCCTCCATAGAGTAACAGTAATGTATCCTTTCATTGTTTGCCCTGTTTAGCTACAGATGGTGTCCCAGGATCATTTTAACACCAATCTTGGAGTGAAACAACGGTTGAACATCACAAAGCAACTCAAGTCAACCAAATGTAATTTTTTGCAATTGAAGTTTCCAGAGGGATTTAGCTAGGGGAACATGCTAACATTCTAAACAAGCATTCTAAAATAGAATTTAGCCAGGACTCCAGAGATAATACCAATTTAATATAAAAAGAATCATGGGACAGTAAATGGCCACAGCATTTTTATGTTTTGTACACATATGTTCCTTGGGGATTTCCCATACAAGAACGAACATGCTGATTCTGCTTAGCTTGTGTTGTGTGAGCAGACAATGGCAGAAGATGGTGGTATAACCTCTCAACTTCTAGTCCCCCTTTTATCTCAGGGATTTCTTTAGTCTATGGCCTGGTCCCCACTAAGCCCCCACTTCGGACTAAGGTACGCAAATTCAGCTACGTTAATAACGTAGCTGAATTCGAAGTACCTTAGTCCGAACTTACCGCGGGTCCAGTCGCGGCAGGAAGGCTCCCCCGTCGATGCCGCATACTCCTCTCGGCGAGCTGGAGTACTGGCGTCGACGGCGAGCACTTCCGGGATCGATCCCAGAACATCGATTTCCTGCCGCCGGACCGTCCGGTAAGTGAAGACGTACCCTTAGTTCACAATGGAGGCTACTAGCTCACAGAAGACCTAGGCGGTTTCTTGACTCTGCCGCAATGAAGTCTCACCTGTTTCTTAAAGCCAACAATGGAATCAGCATTTTTTCTGGTGATTATAGAAAGTCTTCCATGCTGCCACACGTACTCCTTAAAGCCATTGTGACATTACCCAGAATATAATCTGGGCTGATGAACAGCTCAGTTCTCCAATCTGGATTGCCTTTTGCACTACTTTGCTGTGAGAGCTACCATTCACCGTCCACTCACACACAGCCTCCAGTATGTAAGTCACTCCCAGCTATACTGTATATAACCCACAAGGAGATTACCAAGATTCCTGGGGCTCTGTCTGCTGACAGCTCAGGGGTGAGGCACACTATCCCTGGTAGGGAAGGGGAGCCAAGGCAAACTCAGAGTCTGGGATATCAGATGGCGGCTCCTTCATAGGGCCGTGAGCACGGGCATGTATTTGGCGCGATTTACACCTGTCCCGGACACCTGCCCCTTCTGCGGCGTGAGGGAGACCCTGGCGCACGTTTACTTGGAGTGCACTAGGTTGCAGCCCCTATACCAGCTCCTCAGGAATATTCTGTTACGTTTCTGGCTGCACTTTTCTCCACGGCGGCATCCACTGGCTCCCTTGATGCCTTTGAGGAGCAGTGGGCGCTGTCCGGGGTTCTCTGCTCAGTGTCCCCGTCAGGTTCCCTTCTGTTGACCCTGTGACCGCACTCCTATCCCTGTTATTTCATCAGTTGTCCCCTGAAATCAGTTGGTTTTCAGGTCCTGTAGATCCTCCTCTTAGGCTGCGGGTGGATCCTTTAGCAGTAGGTACGGTGCTTATTTAGGGTGAAATTCACTCCAGCCTGGAAGCTTGAACGCCAGTCCAGACAATCCATACCATTTACAGTTGTGCTGCATGAGGATAGACACGGGCAAGATAGCCATGCAGAGGGAGGTCCAATTGCCAGCACACCACAGAGGGATATTCCATGCCAGCTCCAAATAATGCTGTCATCGAAAGGAGGATTGTGATGTATCTAAGATAGATGGATGAGTGTGGGGATCCTGGATTCAATGACCCATAGCTCATGTGTGGGGAGAACACAGATAAAGCAGCAACTTTTCCAAGCCATAAGCTTAACATAGCAACTGCTGATGGTCTGTGTTGTAGCACAATGATCTGTCTGATGATTGAAGTAGAATTCCTTCTGTCCAGTCAGTATGGAGTTCCCTATACAAAGTCAGATTACAGGTTTGTGTGGGAAGGGGAAGAATTTCAACCTCAGAATCCATTACTTTGTGTAAACATGTAAAGGCTGTAGCTCATAGTCATTACTAGAATCTAAAAATGTTCTATCATCATGTGCTGTCCAAAAATAAGAAGTCAAAACAATTTTAAATAATGTAGAATTAAATTTCTTACCATCCTATTCCAAAATGCCTAATCCTGTGAAGCGCTGAGCTTCTCTGGAGTGTTCTGAACATCCTTATCTTCCATTGCTTTCAACTGGAATTGCAGGTGCTGAGCACCTTACAGGTCCAGACCCTACATTCTTCCAAAATGACATATCATTATTAACAGTAACTCTGACATATGTAAAATTGGAAATGGGGATTATTTCATCCCAATTCGCATTGTTAACATGATATACTGAAATATAATAATAATAATATATTTTGTCAATCAAAAACAAAAACAAACAAACAAAAAAACAATAGGGAGTGAGATGCCCCTCCCAGGGAGTTCAGGAAAGGGGAGAAGCCATTTTGGAGTCAGTCTGGAGCCAGCCAGGGCAAGGGCAGGACTGGCTGTGTGGGAGCTGGTGAGTCCCAGGCCTGCATGCAGGGTTCCCCCTGAGAACTGGCCTCTACAGACCTGAAAGCAAGATCCCTCAGCTGGGCTTTTCCTTCTCCACTGATAATTCCCAGTTTGTAGAGTTTGCTGGGAAACTTCCCCAGCCAGGCTGGGTTCGCCCTCCAGCTCCCTAGGTAAGACCAGTCACCACATGGTCAGCTCTGCTCTGCCTGCTAGTTCAGGGCTGCTGCCTGCTGTGTGTGTGTCTGGACACTGGGCTAGGAGACTAGAGTTTGGATCTTAGTATAGTTGTGTAACCTGCACCTTGAGCCCTGCACCCATTTGTGGTGAGGGGAAATCCTGGGACTGAAGCAGCCTGATTCCTGCTTGAAGAAGATCCCCGCCAGCAGAGATCAGCCCCTCTGCAGTGACTGAGGAGTCCAGAGTCATATCTGAACCTGAGGATAATTCATGGAGTTTGTGAGTGCACCATCTTTTCGTTAGTCAGTCAGGGAATTTGTTTTGGGGACCCCCTACTCCCTGAACTGTGTCCTCAAGCCGGGAGTAAGGGTTTGGGGATTTTACAACCCGCTGCATATTAAACCTATGGAGGGATTTACCATCTTCTCCCACTTGTGAGTCCATTGGGCTATAACCCAGTCAGCCACACTGCTAAACCTCTGCAGAGAAGAATTTTGTGGTCATAGGTCAGGGGTTCTCAAACTGGAGGTGAGGACCCCTCAGGGGGTTGCGAGGTTATTACATGGGGGTCGCGAGCTGTCAGCCTCCACCCCAAACCCCGCTTTGCCTCCAGCATTTATAATGGTGTTAAATATATTAAGTGTTTTTAATGTATAAGGGGGGTTGCACTCAGAGGCTTGCTGTGTGAAAGGGGTCACCAGTACAAAAGTCTGAGAACCCCTGTCATAGGTCATCAAGGGCCCCAACGGGACACTAATCTTACATTCGCTACATCAAGTCACATAACTGGGGAAAGTCACAAGTATTAGCAGTGTGGGCACCGGTGACCCTAACAACAGTGTTTTACCCTGTTATAGTTGTCTCCTGTTTAATATAGTTATTGTGTTGAATATATTGCACGTGTTTGTTATTTCTTGGAAGTTTCCAACTATCTGGCAAATAAGTGGGGATTATCCTGTGATTAGAATTTTCCTCCCAAGCTGCCCTGGTGACCATGCCAGGAAGGAGCGAGGGGGATGTAGGCACCACCAAATAAACTCATAGGAAAAAATAAAGAAGATACACCCTGCTGAGTGGGTGGCGGGATCCAGAAGAACCCAGACCTGTCCATCAAAACCTGTAAGCAGATTGGCATTAAAGAAGGTAACCGGGTGGAGAGGGGACGCTACATGTATGTACAGCCAGCCACTCATGAATTACACTGCAGGGCAACACCAGTAAATTCCTAGTCCCAGACTTTCCCCCAGAAATGTACGTCTTGTATTGCCCAGCCCTCTCCTGGACAACACAAGCTCATATAAAGTCCATTGTTTTATAAATAGAAAATGACATGCACAAATCCTGTTATCCCAAATGGAGTTTCCCAAACACTTCAGTCTAAACACACTGGTTTAGATAAATCAATAGAACAAGTTTATTAACTACAAATAGGTAGATTTTAAGTGATGACCCAGCAGATGTTGGCTGCGTGTGTGTTCTCTCTGTGTGTTGTCACAACTCTGCGCAGATAGTTGGCACAGCAAACCTCGATCAAACTGCCCAATGAGACCACAAGACCTGTTTCAGAAGCAAAGGCACTCGGTCAGATTTATTGTCAACAAAGGATGGTCCTAATGCCCTGGCTCAATGGTTACAGATACACTAACACATATATACCCATTGCAATGGACTCAGCTCAGTGAATGGTGGGACTTTCCATTCCCCCTTAGTTGGCCAAAGAGACTCCCTCTGAGACTCCATTTTATACACCGATACAAACAAGTTATGTATTGCCCTTCTGACATAGTTAGTTATGCCCCCTGACATGGTTTGCTACCACCCATTACCTTGAACGTGTTGGTTCGATCAAAACATCTCTATCAAAACTGTCATCCTCTCACCACATGCTTCAGCGGTTTTACTGGCTGAATTCCTTTCAGTCAGGATTCCTCCTCCAGTCCAAAGCAGTTTCTTTTGTTCTTCAGGTGTTGTGGAGGCCATGGGTTGAGAGAAAGGGAGGAATCATTTGGGGCACCTCCTTTCTCCTTGTATAGTTCCTCTTCTTTGAGAATCATCTCCAGCTGAGGTTCAGGAGATGAAAAGTCTGTGTGTATGGGGGTCCCCCAGCTGTTTCTTTGTCAAGATGTAGATTTTCACCCACATCCTCTTTCCTGCCAAAGAATGACCACTTGATCCATTCGATTGTGTGGACAGCTGACCGAGACATTGGCTAGCCTTTTGTCTCTGAGGAACTGGTTTGTGGCTGCTCCCCCCAGATTTGGAACATGTCTAGTAATACCATACAGAGGAATCCTGTAACCTTGCATGCAACATTGCCACACATTTCACCAGGATGATAATGATCAGCATATTATGAGTTTTCAGATGATACCTCACAACGCACACATTTTGTACAAAGTATCATAGTTCTGTAACGGGGGTGAATATAGGAGTACAGACTATCACAGGCATCACTATTGCCGTGGCTCAAATGTACATACACCAGTTGGGCAGTCGGTTTAATGTCAGCAGGACCCCACAACACATGTGCATGTAGGCTCCCTGCCACTTTTCTTGGGTTCAGAGCCTATTCCTAATTAACTTGGCAGGCATCTGATGTTAGGGTAGCCATACTCCCTAGTAAAAACTACAGAGAAAATTTCAATTGGTTGCATTGTCCACTTACATTTTGGAACAAAACAATAAACAATAAAACAGGTTCCTGGGACAATACAGACTAATTGAAAGATTCTAATGGGGTTTACTCAAATTTCTTCTAGTAGTTATCAAAGATAACCCCTGAATGCAATAACTTTGATTTACCTGGAGAAGTATCTACTGATCTCAGACCCGTTCTACACCTAAAACTAAGGTTGACCTAGCTACATCACGCAGGGGTGTAAAAAAAGAGAGATGCAGTTAAGCAGACTTAAGTCCCGCTATAGACACCATAGGTTGAGAGAATTCTTCTATCAATCTAGCTATTGCCTCTTGAGGGGGTGGATTAACTACAGCTGTGGAAAAACCCCATCATTGTACCAAGTGTACATGTTACCACACTACAACATCTGTAGTGTAGACAAGCCTTTAAAGGCCACAGTCCTCACCTGATTAAAGTTATATCTGTAAACTATGTCAGGCCCAGTGACTTTTCAAAGAAAAGGGAGGAGATTAATTGTCCCATAACGAAAAGGAACATTTTGTTTTGCAACTTTAGAAGTTTACTTAGCTTATACCACACTACCCCTACACGTTACAACACAGGGGCTATATTCCAGCTGTGGGCTGAAGAATCTTCCCCAGATTAGACACTGCATGTACATGGTCTCTGCCCTTCCTAATCCAGTCAGCACCCTTTTGAAGCCTGGCACGTGGCAGAAGAGAAGCAAATAGGAAAGGGTGGTTGCAGGCTGTCTGAGTCATCTGGAGTTGTGGGAGACAACTTTCATAACTCAAAATAAACTATTTTCTTGCCAGCATGGTGCAGTCTTCGAGATAGCATCTAAATCAGGGGTAGGCAACCTATGGCACGCGTGCCAAAGGCGGCACGCGAGCTGATTTTTCAGTGGCACTCACACTGCCTGGGTCCTGACCACCGGTCTGGGGGGCTCTGCATTTTAACTTAATTTTAAATGAAGCTTCTTAAACATTTTAAAAACCTTATTTACTTTATATATAACAATAGTTTAGTTATATCTTATAGAGACTTATAGAAAGAGACCTTCTAAAAATGTTAAAATGTATTACTGGCACGGGGAACCTTAAATTAGGGTGAATAAATGAAGACTCGACACACCATTTCTGAAAGGTTGCCGACCCCTGATCTAAATCATTAAAAGAAAATATCACTTTTTGAAAGTAGTAGTGATCCAGTTGCTGGATAGCAATGCATAGAGCTAATGGTTTGCCATGGAAAACAATATGAAATCATGGTCTGGTCACAGAAGAAAGGCAAAAACCACAAATGCAGTGAAACCTGCCAAATTTACAGATCAAATTATTTAATATGAAAATAGCAATTGTTTTGCAATAAAAACCTGTTAAAACCTATTTAAAACTGCTGTTTGAGTAGACTGCCAGATCAGCCCCACAGCAGCACAAGTGAGGAAGGTCGGGCTTCCTGCTAGTGCACAAAGAAAGCCATAGCTGCTGCTACTTAACACTATCAGCTATGTAAGCTCTGGCTCACTCCCCTTCCTCCAAATCTCAGAAGTCACAGGATCTGAGACTTGCTGTAGCAAAGCACTAACCTTAATTGAGCCTGCCGGATAGCTCCGGTTTTAATTGAGCAGTTTTCAGCAAAGCAGGTTCAGATATTCCCTAACACAACCATCTACATATATATAAAATCCCAAAGCTGTCATACATTTTTTAAAAACATTGAAATCTTTGACTCGAGTAGCAACCATGATTGGAAAATGTGTCTGTAGGGCCTGATCCTTCTCCAGTGAGTTTACTCCAGCAAATCACCAGGATAAGTCACATGGATGCGTGCTGAGTTTACCCAATGTAGACGCTGCACTGGTGCACGTGCACCAGCATAGCTACATTAATAGTGTTGATTTCCCCCATCCAAGATAGACAAGCCCTGAGTGAGGAAACGTGAATCTGGTGGTGTACTCTGCTTCAAGACTCACACTGTAAATCAAAGTTTTATTTCTTTTGTAAAGATTCCTTGAGTGTTAGGTTTTCAGTTAGTCTAAGTAGAATATAAATCTATTTGTTTTCTTTTGTTGTTTGTTGGTGGTTAATAAGTGTGCACAAAAGGTAAGTCCCACAAGAATCCCCTTTTCAGAGATATTGCATGATAAAATAGACCAAGTGAAATACCTCTTCCTTTCTCAGTCAAAAGCCTAAAATTTGACTCTGTCAAGCAATGCTATAGCAGTAGGGACATCCAGCTCAATAGCACTTCAGCCTAAAAAATATTCACCCATTAATTCACATACTGAAGGGGCCATCAAAGCCTCTCAGCAAGAACTGCTGTTGTCTGCTCATTCAAAGATATCTATTGAATCAAATGAGGTTTGCTCTTTTCAGTTGAGAAAGCTTCATATTTAAAATGCCTGAAAGCTTTCCGATCAAATAGTTGTGTGGATAGACTAATCTAATGGGCTCCACTTTCCTAAGGAGGCCTCAAATGCCTCCATCCCGGTCTCTGTTCTTTAGGTTGATATATCTACTGCCCTACAGTCCTAGAAGGCTCTTCTTCAGACGAGAAATGATAGCTACTGCCCTGCCTTCTGCAACAGGGATGGAAACAGTCCCAGCAGGACTGTGGCTAGAGACCTAAATTATGCCCAGAATATGGTATTCTGAAGCAGGGAATGCCCCATTGTTTTAGTAGAGGGGAGGGAGTCCTCTCCAAAAAAAACCCTTGTGAAGACTGGGAGGTAGCAGCTTCACCAGGGCTCCTCTTTTCTCCTTAAAAGTGAGGTTTCAAGACCTCTACCTCAGCCCCCAAAAACTTTTAAGTTAGGAATTGGATTCCTTATCTAGGATAAGGAGGCTTTCTTTTGAAAGAAGGCCTGGGTCGACCAGAATCATCCTAAGGTCGCCAATACCCTTTGTCTTCATTTGCAAAACTAGGTAAAAGTTCAATTGAAAACCAGGGCTCATTCATTTCCCCCAGGAAGCTCAAAATAAGGACTGATTTCCTAGTGCTTTTGAATTTCATTGTAAGAAATGGGCCCCACTAGAATTCTCTAGTGTGTGTTCTGGGAAAAGGAAATGTTTATCTTTGTTTTCCAAAAAATACCTTCCAAAATACCATAATCTTAGCTTCCTGTAATGTCCTTAGAAGGACTAGTGTGTAGTTTTAGTGCATATTGCAAAGAATCAGAGATAGTTCTTTTAGTGTTTCATCTACCAGTGCTGTTAGTGATCACACAGAGTTAAACACATGAACTTCTAAAATGTTTGGATTAAATATGTAAAAAGCATTCTTGAAAACCTCAGCAGAAACATTCTTCATGCATGTCAAGTATCAGGGGGTAGCCGTGTTAGTCTGTATCTACAAAAACAACAAGTTGTTGCATCTGAAGAAGTGAGGTTTTTACTCACGAAAGCTTATGCCCAAATAAATCTGTTAGTCTTTAAGGTGCCACCAGACTCCTTGTTATTCTTCATGCATGCCTTTTCATTTTGATTGAAGGAACATTTTAACAGATCATCTCCACCATAGATGTGGACTCTGCATTTCTCAGCTACAACTGACTGCACTAATGCATTACGCAGATAAAAAAAAGTTTTATCTTTTACACAACTACTAAAGGCAGAGAAGTAAAATCTGTATATGTCCTTTAGTCATTACATGTCCCCTGTATGCCCATATAGTAGCATATCCGCACCTTGCAGCACCTCCTTATCTCTGGTCACAACACTACACGGGGTCCTTTTCTCCCTTAGACCTACAGTGGCCTCTCAGACTGCCTCTTCTCTTGACTTGCCCTCTGGCTGTTACAAATCTAAACGTCTTCTGGGTAACACAAAGTCCAAACAAGTTTTCAACCTAGTGCCCTTCTGCCCCCTCAGGCTTCACTATAATTCAATTGTTGAGTCTACCTCTGGCCTTTCCCTGCGGAAGAATGACCTGTTCCTGTAGCAGTCTTCCTCCATTATTACCTCACTGTTAAACCCTATCCCAGTGCTTATCTCCACCAGAAAGACATATGTCCTCTATAGTCTCTCCCCTATGAAGCTCCCCCTATCTTCTTATAAGACGACTAGGAGGCAATTAGTTACTCACCCTCCCTCCCCATGTGTAGAGCATGACTACTTGGGATTCTTTCTCTTGCCTTACAGGTGATGGGGGTTAAGCCCCATCACAGCCAGACACACCAAATTCTCTCACTCCAGCAGCACTCTAGATAGTAAGTTAAGTTCTATGCTGAATCTATACCTGTTGACAGGTATAGATGGATGTCGGGGGGGGGGGACAATGTGATATGTGGAGCAGTGTGCCTATAAAGTGACTCTCAATCTGTTGAATGAAGACACTGCACCATTAAATATGTAATTCCCGCATTAGGATTCCACTGCCATCTGAAATGCTCTAAATACTGGGAATAAAAGCAGGGCAAAAATATGAAGGCATGACAGTCCAGCAGCTGCCCTGAAGTCACACATAAAATTTGAAATTCCTCTGAAGAAGACCAAATGCAATAAAAGATTATATTGTTTGGTTATCCAGACAGGATCATCTTACGTGGTGAATGTTTACATTGCTTACTAGAAATGATAACATTTTGAACCCACTCAAAGAACTTAGCTTCAAAAGGCTAATTCAAACCTACGATGTTTTTGGACTTGCATACACTATGGGGCTGGTGGGGGGAAGAGTAGTACAGATAGGGTTGCCAAGCCTCCAGGAATTGTCCTGGAGCCTCCAGGAAATAAAGATTAAATTTTAATTAAAGGTTATGTCATGTGATGAAACCTCCAGGAATATGTCCAATATAGGCAACCCTAAGTAAAGAGGGAAATTCCAGTGCAAAAACAGAGACTAGGTAGAATGAAAAAATAGACTGTGTAGAGGAGCAGAGACAGGAAGAGAGAATTGCTAATGAAAATATAAATACAATGGGCCTGATTCTCAATTGCCTGGTCCTTTGTGTAGTCATTTCCATGTGGCACAGTGGGTGGATAACTCTATCATTCTACATCCACTTCACACTGAGGTAAGTGACTGCACAAGGTGCAACCCAGTGAAGAATCGAAGTATGTGCGCCTTATATAGGACATGTGTTTGTGCTAGCCTAAGTTTGGAAGGTTTTTTAATTTTGTTCTGAGGTTTTTTTACGCTGCCTGTAATTCATAGTACAGGCTTCCCTTTCGCTAGAAGTTGAACAAAAAATTTGAATCACCCTGGAGGGTGCAAAACCAAGGGGGAAGTTTAACAACTGATTTCTGCCAACTTCCTAGACTCTCTCACAGCTGGATTTCAGACCAGGATATAGCACTGAGACAGCACCAATTGCTTTAGTGAATCACCTCCTTTTAGCTATGAACAGTAGACTAGATACATTAGCAAAATCATTAGATCTGTCAACAGGGTTTGACAGAGTTCAGAGGTGACACCTAATTGTTGATAGTAGGGGGGACACAACTTCAAGGTTCAGCCGCCCCCCGAACAACTTGAATCATGCCCCCCACCCTGGCAGCCCTTATCTTGGCCTCAGTCTCCCCTTTTGGAAAGCAGCGGCCCCTCGCTGCAGTGCCCAGTTGTTGCTCCTGCCTCGCCTTACAGGGTGCAGCTCACAGCTCACCTCGCCCAGCTTCCGAGGTCAGTTGACTGGCTCAGCTCTGCCAGCTTCTGTGCAGGGATTGGGCCTGGCAGCACCATGTGACCGAGCGGGGCCAACTCTGAGTCAACAGGAAACCTATGTGCAGGGTGGGGCAGCCCTGCCCTGAGCCCCTGGAGGGTGGGTGCTTTCCAGCCAGGGCTTCCAAAGTCCCCCCCACCTGGGGGCTCCTGCACATTAGCCACGCCGTGGCCCTGGTTAAATCCCTCCACCCCCCGGGTCTCTGTGCGAGACCCAAACAAACACTGGGGCAGGCAGCTAGCCACATGGGGAAGGCAGCTGGCCACATAAGCCAGCAGTGACCCCCTGGAAGGCCCAGCCCTGCAATCTTTGGGCAGGTGTGGAATTTGCCCCCCACATGGGGCCCGTTGGCTTGGCTGGAGGGTCGCTGTGGGTCAGTGCCAGCGTGAGCCAGGCCTGCAAAGGGGGAGGGCAAAGGGGGCGCAGCTCGTTATTGCTGATGTCTGTTTTGAAATATGGTGCACTCGCATATTTTGAACCCACTCCCCACAAAAAAAATATATAAACCCTGGGAGAAATCTGGGGGAGGGCAGCATGTGATCCTGTGTGCCCCCATCCCCACCCTCACCTCTGTCAAAGTTGGCCATGATGTGTTTCTGATTTGCCTGAGATCTGACAGGATTACACCCTATTGTCTCAGACAGACCTCAGAGTGTTGTGTGCAATTCCATATTGGCTCAGTCCTGTGCATGTCCTGATATATTCAAAATTCCTAGAAGAGATTGTGAGACAAAAGGCACTTAAGTGCCAGGAGCATGCATTGATACTGGACTCCATATCTCCTTTATAGCAAACACAGCCATCATTACTAGCTAGCTTTCCCAGTGCTACAACAAGATATTCTAAGCACTTGCTTATCTACACTTACCGGGGATCCACGAGCAGTGATCGATGCATCGGCAGTCGATTTAGCAGATCTAGTGAAGACCCGCTAAATCGACCGCAGATTGCTCTCCCGTCAACTCCTGTACTCCACCAGATTGAGAAGAGTAAGAGTCGTCGATGGGAGAGCGTCTCCCATCGACATTGCATAAGTAGATCTAAGCTACGTTGATTTGAGTTACGCTATTCACACAACTCAAATTGCGTAGCTTAGATCGAATTTCCGCTGAAGTGTAGACAAGGCCTAAGTCTGGGCAAGACGGAGGTGATGCTGGTGGCAAAGAGAAGATTTTGAAGAGCTGGCCCACTGATGGGGTAGTTCAGTCTTCAGCTCCATGTAGAGACAGTGCTGGCTGCTAGAAACGTTTTCTACCATTTTCAGCTCTGTCTCTTTCTGTCAAATGCAAACCTGGCTATGTATTTCCTGCAGCATCAACTGTTGGAGCATGATGTATCAGGAGCTGAAAGTGAATGCCATGAAGCAGCTCTAGTTGATATGTGCAGCAGCTTGCTTTCAGAGCAGCAAAGAGCGATTAAAGAAACATCACCCTCTGCTCTGATGCTGCAATGGTTCTCTGTCCATTAATGAATCCAACGTAAGGCCCCCGTCTTCAAAGGCCTCAGTGGCCTGGGGTCCAGCTATCTCAAACACCATCTCCCTTTCCGTGACCTACCACAACAGCTGCATTCATCAGAGGTGCTGGAACTGTCTGAGTCCCCTTGTATTGTAGGTTTTCTTGGCAGCAGACCCATGACTAATGAACTCCCCCTCTGCCAGACAGTATAATGATTCTGCATTGCTCTATCTTCAGAATAAAACACCTGACCCATAGCTTTCCTCCCCCAATAACTGTCCATAGAGAAAACATAACATTTACCACTCACACCCTCACAATGCTACACGAGGAAAGGGAGGAAAATGCAGTATGACCCCAGTTCATGAAAGCACTTAAGAATGTGCCTCACTCCATCCTTATCCAGGAAATCATGTGCTTAATACCCACATATTTAATACCCAAAAGGACTTATTTGTGCTTTCCTGAATTGAGACCTTCCAGACTGAGTGTTTTATTTAAGCATGTGTGCTCATTTTATTTGAATGTGTTTAATTTATTTTAGAGCTCATATATCACTGACTGTGATGGGCGCCTTAATACTATCCAGATAATAGGAAGGGGGGATGGTGGGGAGAAAGGTTCACCTACTCAAGCTAGTTTTGTAAACTTAAACTCAGTTTGGGAGTTTCACCAAACCTTGGACACAACAAGGCTTTACTGTCTCTGTTGCTTTGTAATAAGATCAATCCCTTATTTACAAAAGCAGTTAAGGAGTAAAGGAAAATGTTTTTACTTACTACTTTTGCTGGTTTTGTGAATACTAGTTGCTAAAAGCTAAAAGTTCAGCTAAACATTGGAAAACTTTACAATCATTGGCGCAAACACTGACACTTATTTCGAGATAAATTTGCATTTTTAACATAAATCTTATTCCTTGCAGTGGAATAAAAATGCACATCCTATAATGTAGCAATGACCATAGATTTGTAAGTTAAACATCACTGTTTGTTTTTATTTCTGATGGATGTGGGCCCAGGTTAACCATGAATGTCCTCAATAGAAGCTTTGGGCACTATAGACACCCCATTACTGTACACTGTCTACTGCAATTTTCTCAAATGTAGTCAAAATATAATGTTCAATTTTTTGTAGGCAAACACCTTTGCAGTTTTACAAATACATTTTGTGTTTTGTTTGTTTGTGGGTTTTTGTTTTTGTTTTGATTTCCAGGTCATCTGTAAAGAGTAGCACTGATGAAATCCTATTTAAACTTCAAACAGTGGATTAAAGTAACAGGATTTTTTTATTGAGTTCTCTTATTCTCTTTCACTGACATCAGATTTTGCATTATGTACATTCCTGATACCAGTTTCTTTTCATTTTCTGCTCATGTCAGTGCATTAAGACTGTGAAGTTTTATTTTCAATAAGCTCTTTTAGGCTTTGATGTGAAGAGATTCTCTAAATATTGTGTTTAAAAGCAAACAAACAGTTATGTACATTTTCAGGCTCCCCAGTTCATAAAATATCAAGTATGCTGCAAAATACACACATAAATCATTATTAGTGAGTGTCATTTGCAACCTGCTCTCAAACATCAATTCTTACCTCTTTCACAGACTTTCTCTGTGATCTGAGCAAGTCACTTAGCCTCTTTATGCCTCAATTCCCCCTCGTGTAAAATGGGAATAGCACTTCTCTACTTCACAGGGGTGTTGTGAATTTAAATACATTAAAAAATGTGAGGAACTCAAACAAAAGTGAGGAGTCCCCATAAAAGTACCAAAGATAGAAACCCTCTACACTGTACATAGAATCCAAATTCATCCCCTTCCTGGAATTTGATTTTAACACAGAAATTCATACTAACACAACATTAAGCTCAGCTCAGCTCAACCCATCTTCTCACCCTTGGCTGCTCCAGGGGTTTCCATGTCATAAATGTTCAGCCCATACCATAGGTCATCCTTCTCTAGACTACCATTTCCACTTTCCTTCTTTCCAGATGGGTAGCTAGCCACCTGTCTCAATGAAACAGCAGAATCTATTTAGTATCCCCAAGCAACAGCAAAACCTGCTAACAAGATAGGGCATTTCAGGCAAACACTGCCAGCCTGTTACAACAACCAACAGCCAATTCAACTTGCAGGAAAAATGACGTTTACATTGTTTAGTACTATTCTTTTATTAAATGTACATAACTAAACAGTGTTTAGTAAACAGGAGTAATGTCATTTGTCTTAAACAGATTTTTGGGGGGACACCAGCTTTCCTCAGTTCCTGGGAAGTTACTTTTCACCCTTTAAAATGGTACATATAGCACAGGCAGCTATTAATGCTTTGCATTTGTAAGTAATGTAGCCCTCTTGTGGCTGAGGTCATAGAAAAGGGATTACAGATCTACTACTAGCAGCAGACAAGGCTTCTTCAGCTGCTGCAGATGCTTCTGTTTAGGAGCTGATGGTGGATCACATTTTCAGTCCCAGTCCTGCAAAATGTATGTGAAATTTGCCTTATATAATAAATTATCTTGTATACAACACCTGCATTAATTACATCACATTCCCTGGTAATTGCCAGATCCCCGAGACAAAGGGTATTAGGATGACTTTGTAACATCAACAGAGATTTCAAAGCGATCAAAGAGGGCCAAATATATTCCAAGTGCTACTAATAATGCTGGGCTTCAGATATTCCTGGATGTGATAGCTGACAGATTTCTTCACCAAATAATCACCAAACAAACAAAAGGTTGATGCCATTTTAGATTTAGCATTATAAGTAGCAAGGACATCAGAATAACTGGTTAGAGAACAATCTTGGCTCAAGTGATCATGAGTTAATTCAGTTTAAACCAAATGGAAGGATAAACAAAACAAAAAATAGGTCCATAAGAGGGTCCTTGATTTCAAAAGGGCAAACCTGAAAAAATCAAGGAAATTAGTTAGGGAAGTGGACTGGACTGAAGAATTTAAGGATTTGAATGTAAGGGTGGCTTGAAATTACTTTAAGTCAAAGTTGCAAAAACTATCTGAAGCCTATATCCCAAGCAAGGGGAAAAAATTGTAGGGAAAGGTTGCAGACCAAACTGGATGAACAAGCATCTCAAACAGGAGAAAGCAGAAAGCCTACAAGGAATAGAGGATGGAATGGATCAACAAGGAAAGCTACTTCTTGGAGATCATAAAGTATAGGGGAAAAGTGAGAATTGCAAATAGTGAGAACTG
Organism: Trachemys scripta elegans; assembly: GCF_013100865.1. Taxonomy (NCBI): domain Eukaryota; kingdom Metazoa; phylum Chordata; order Testudines; family Emydidae; genus Trachemys; species Trachemys scripta. The sequence goes on from NC_048299.1 coordinate 206,199,017, forward strand.
CAAAAAGCCAAGCAGAGTTGGACATTGCAAATGGAATTAAAACAATAGTAAAATATTTTTAGCCATATAAATAAAAAGAAAAAAGGAAAGAAAAAGTGGGGCTGCTAAACACTAAGGATGGGGTGGGGATTAAAAATAATCTAGGTATGGCCTAATGCCTAAATGAATGCTTTGCCTCAGTTNTAAGAGCGACGCAACAGAGATGCCAAAGAGAGTGGTTCAGTTTGAAGGGAAAATTAATCATTTTTTTAGGTGAGGAAGAGAACAACCAAGCAAGAGTTGGATCAGATCAACACAGGAATCAGATAGTGTGTGCTGGGAAGTGTGTGAGAGAGTGTATGTGTGAGGGGTGGGGGAAGCAGAAAAACGATAGAATAATTGCAGCCAACAAATGGTTTTTCATTTTATTGCTACTGATCCACTGGTTTTTCATTTTATAATATTGAGATGAGAGATTGCTGGTGGGATTAATAAATATGAGGAAAGCAGAAGTGTAACACTCACATGCATCACCTAATAGTGCTGAAAATACTCTCAAATTAGCACTGGTTTTGTCACTGCCCAGCAGTGGAATTTCATTAGTTCATAACAAAATTTTAAGGCTTGGCATACTTTGTCAATTTACAGTGTTTTGCTTCCTTTGAGGAAGGCAAGGAGGTGTTTTATAAAGATCAGATCATGGGTCTATTATGGAGAATATAACTGTATTTCAGTTGGCTACAGGACTAGATCCAAAGGCTATTGAAGTCAATGGCAGTCTCTCTGTTGACTTCAAAGGGCTTTGGATTTAACCCTTACATCCGAAGAAGTGGGCTGTAGTCCACGAAAGCTTATGCTCTAATAAATTTGTTAGTCTCTAAGGTGCCACAAGTACTCCTGTAACCCTTACAATGTTTCCCAGGACATGCAAATGATCCCAGCTTGAGAGTAATGGCTCCTATTCTTGCCCAGCCAATTGGTCCGGATAGAGAAATTTCAGTAATGTAGGTAAGAAGGGGAAGCCTGCATATGCTAGGCTGAAATCTTAACAAATGCCCACTGAGCATGCAGAGATATTCTTTCAAGTGAAACTAACTCTTATTTTAATTCCCACAGCCATGCAAATACACTAATCCTCCAGGAGGTCTATGTCCGTTATTTATTATTTGTGTTACTGTAGCACCTAAAAGTCCCAGTCGTGCACTAGGTCTCCACTGTGCAAGGTGCTGTACAAACAGAACAAAAAGACAGCCTCTCCTCCAAAGCACTTACAATCAAAGTGTAAGACAAGAGATAGATGAATACAGACCGACCTACCAGGAGAACACAAGGAAATAACAATCCAATAATGGTCAGCATAAGTTGTCCCAGTACACCAGAAGCCCAATCCTTGTCAAGTTTCCGCCTGCAACTGTTTTTGCAATGTCTGTGCTATACTAAAAAGTGTGGTTGGAATATTTTTATAACTGATTATTAGGGCCGTACCATATTCACAGTCCACTTTGGTCAATTTCATGGTCATAGGATTTTAAAAATTGTAAATTTCATGAATGCTTTCAGCTATTTAAATCTGAAATTTCATGGCTGTGTAATTGTAGGGATCCTGACCCAAAAAGGAGTTGTGTGGGGTAGGGGGTCACAAGGTTATTGTAGGGGGGGGGAGGTTGCCGTACTGCCACTCTTACTTCTTCACTGCTGCTGGTGGTGGCGCTGCCTTTAGAGCTGGGCATCTGGCCAATAGCCACCGCTCTCCAGCCACCCAGCTCTGAAGGCAGCACAAAAGAAAGGGTGGCAATACCGCAACTCCACTAAAATAACCCTGCAATCCCCCAGCAACTCCCTTTTGGGTCAGGACCCCCAATTTGAGAAACTCTGATCTCCCCTGTAACATCTGTATAGTATAGGATAAAAGCACACAAAAGACCAGATTTTTCACAGCCGTGAATTTGGTAGGGCCCTACAGATTATACTTTTCATTCTCAATAACCAGAAAGAATTGACGGGATTTTACTCAAAGTTATAACCCCAAAAAAACTTACCACCTTTCAGCAAAGCCAAGAATGGAAAATTGCAATTGAAATTTTAGAAAGTTTTGAATGTAAAAAAAGGGAAGGATAATGGTTTTGCTATAAGGCACAAGATACCAGAGTACAACAATTGGGACTGCTAGAGAAAACCTACATCTTCGAGTGACATACTAGCCATAATACCTCCTCTTTGCATTAACTCTAGGAGAAATAATATAAAAGACCTTATAGTTTATTTCCTTTAGAAGGACCCCAAAACATTTATGGATCATATAGGAGTCACTTGCAGCACTCAAATACAGCCATGGAATGTAGCAGCTGTTTTACAAGAATACAAACATTACACAACAGTTTGCATGCCAAGTCTTAATCAAAACTGTTAAGATATAAACCCATTAGAGCTAGTGGTTACTGCTTGAGAGAATGTTTCATTAGTGCAGTATGGAACTATAAATAGCAATGGTACAACAGGGGCTATGCTTGTTAATTTGGCAAGTGCAACCTGGCTTGAGCCTTGAGGGGACCACTTACCCTATAGACTACAACCACAGTGGCTCCAGAGACTCCAGACACCATTTCCCAGCATGCTTAGAATCTGGGATGGAGATTAATAGGCAAGAAACATCTGTAAAAGCTAATACGGAGGCTTTTGATGGGTGATGTATACAGTTTGCTGGCCCAATTGAGGAGCCAGGATGGCTCAGTTCCTTTAGTGGGAGGGAACCGCCTGACCCAGGGACAAAGGGACTATTAGGTTTAGTTTCACTTCTGAAGCTTTTGAGTTTGGATCTGAGAGCGAAGCAGAACAAGTGAGGCTTGTCAAGACCTCAACAGGACTCCATACCCCAGACAGCCAGGAAAGGACCCCACTAAGTGGTGAAAACAGTATAAGAGGGCCCCTTTTGTTTTCTTTAATCCACCCAATCTTTTCAGCATTACTACACCCGTCTCTGGATTCATCCTAAGCATTCCATCTGCCTGGGAAGGTGGAGAGTTGTTGTCGTGTTAAATGTTTTAGTATCTATTAATCTTAATCCTTTCCATCACTACAGCCTGTGTTTCCTGTCCCCAGTAAAGTCCCATTTTGTTAGACTGTGACATTTCATTTGTTGGGGTTTGTATTATTGTATTTTGTTGGTGGTGAGCTGGGTTATAATCCTTGTTAAGAATTGTAATATCAATTATTTCCCCAAGGAACAGCTGCCCTTGTGACTTAGGTACAGTGAGGAGATACCTTGGGTGGAGGCACCAGGCATTGCAACAAAGAACCCAGAACAGACCCCAACCCATGCGAGGAAGGAGGAGAGACTCCTCCAATTAGAAAGCCTCAGGGAGGAGGCTGGAGCTGTGCTTGGGGGAGCAGCTACACAAGTAACAGTTGCCACTGGATTAAGGAGATTTGACTGATTAACGGATCATTTAAAATTCCAACCACTTTTTTAAAATAAGATTTCTGGAGAGTGAAACTTGGGTGAAGTGCACAGATTTCGTGAACTCCTTTGTTAAAGTCTCCATTGTGGCTACAGTCACTGTTTTACAAAACTGTGGCTTTAAAGTGCTGGATCCCAGCCTTCTGTTGCTCTCTCTCCTTAGGATGGATTGGCAGTGGATCTTGCATCTTTCCCAGCATCATGATTCATCTCTCTTACACAGGGCCGCCCAGAGGGGGGGGGAGGGCAAGTGGGGCAATTTGCCCCAGGCCCCGCAAGGGCCCCCACAAGAGTTTTTTGGGGCCCCTGAAGCAGGGTCCTTCACTTGCTCCGGGGCCCCCGGAAAACTCTCGTGGAACCCGGGCCCCCAGAGCTTCTTCCACTCCGGGTCTTCGGCGGCAGTTTGGCAGCGGGGGGTCCCTCCGCTCCAGGACGTGCAGCTGAAGTGCCCTGAAGACTCGCGGCGGGGGGTCCTTCTGCCCTGGGACCCGCTCCCGAAGTGCCAGGTCTTCGGCAGCGGGGGCCCCCTGCCACCGAAGACCCCAGGCCCGCTGAATCCTCTGGGTGGCCCTGCTCTTACACAAACATACCCCTTCCAGTTGTCTTCATGCCCTAGTCACAGATGCCACTAGTTTCCTTTTCTTCATACCCTCTTCCCCCACTGCCCAACCTGTCCTTTTCTGGATGTGACATTTAATTTATGTAGTTCAGATCTGCAAGTGCCTGCATACACTTCTGTGTACCACTGACCTGCATGCCTGCAAACTGCAATTGTTACACTAATAAAATAATATCACCAGGATCTTATAAGAGGGATGAGGCAAAATGCCAGGCTTATTGTAAATACAGAGAAAGAGCGAGAAATCAGGATATGCAATTCAATATTATTTCACTACCATTCCTTATTCATTCACACACTCATTCATACGAGTTCTGCAGGGTTGTTATAGTTACCAGCCTAGAGGTTGCTCGTGGCAGAGCACTGGCCAGGTAGCCTGCACACGAGGGGGGAGCCAAGTCCTTGTTGGATGAGCATCCGATGCTCCTGGAGGGTGGTTGCAGAACCAGACTCAAAGTCCCTGAGTTTTTGGTTCTGTTCTTATAGGATTTTGTGCTTATACAAGTCTATGGGAATTGCTTCATCATGCTGATGTTTGTTTGAAGTGATTATCAATCAGCAGGTGGCACATCTCTGATGGCTGAGTGTTATCTTGTTCTTCGGAGTCTTCAGCCCTCAGCCCTCCATTGGTGGGGTGGGCGGGCACTTGGGTGGAGTCTTCAGTCCTCCAATGGGGGGTAGGGGGGGCACTTGGGTGGATTCCGGCTTGCGCTGCGAGGTCATCAGGTTATCTCCATGCTATGCATTCTAACTCTTAGGCTGGGACCTTTGATATGCTAATTATTTATTTGCATCACACACATTCATTCACATTCATCCTTTATCTTTAAGTCACATCTTACACTTTTGTTTTACTACCTCCTCTTCCTTGACATCCTTATTTTACAATTCTATTTTCCAGACGTGACAGACTTTCATCAGTCGATTTAACTTTTTTAATACAATAGCAGAAAACAAGCAGGATAATAAATGAAGGGGGTAAGGGATTTCTGCAAGACCAATTTCAGAGCACAGTTGTTTTTACAACAACTCTTACCTTTTTGAACAGACTCTTTGTCTGTGGATGTGTAACTTTTCACATAGAGATACAGGGAGGATAGTTTTAATTAGCTTGTCCTTGGTGCTCGAGCTTCTATATTCCTTTCTGTTGGCTTGCTTTGGTTTGGGGCCTAAAAGGGGATATATCTATACCTATGAAATTACAAAACTATATATCAATATCTCAACACAATAAGTGTGCATGATCCTCTCAGTTCATACTCAGCTAGGTGTGCACACACAAAATAAGCAGGGGTACACATCTGCACTGGAGTTTGCATGCCCATAATCTCAGGGGTTCAGAAGAAAGCATATACTGACCTGACCCTATAGGACTGTCAAACTGAACAACTCTCAATGTTGTGGCACGGTCTGTAAATATCATGCCTTGTTTGGTTGGGCTTGAATTTCTTTTTGAATTGTTTTCCAAGACCTCATTTTCAAAGGTCAGTTTGGGTAAGATGAATCATATTAGTAATATTTGACACATGATGAACTGAGATCAGATGATCAGGTAAATAATAATTTGTATCTTAGAAAGAGTTAAGATGCTTGCTGAATTAGTACAAGTGAAACCAAAGCTAGAACACAAATAGGAGTAAACAAAGAAACCTGTTTTTAAAATAGGCTTTGCAGTGAACCTGAGGCCTAGTAATAGTTAGCATAAGAGCACATTAGGCCTAATATAAATTAACATAAGTAACCAACCTTGGGTTAGCAGATTTAGCAATTTATATCTTTTAATAGACTGTAAAGGCTTTATTTAGCCATACTTCCTTGTCCACATTATATAGAGAACCATCTATTTGCGCAAATGCTCACAACAGTAGTCAGAACCCCAAAGATAGATAGCAGGAATGACAAATATGGATAAGAGACCAAGACTTAATCAAATATGGTCTTGGAAATAGGTGGTTATAAGGAATACATGCATGAAAGGGAATAAAATCCGACCCTCAGTAGGACCTTGGGATGTTAGGATGCTTATCTGACTTTAAGAGGAACCCACTGCCCTGTAGCTTCGTGAGTACATGATGAGGATTCTGCTGTTATTATCTTGTTTTTCTAGTTCTATGATTTTTGCATATATTGCTTGTGGTATTAATAAAACAAAGTCTCTATGTACATCTCACCACTTATCTTCTTCACAGTTAATCTCTACTGCACCAAAGAATGAACCTGTTATTAGTGACAAGTGCATTTTGCACCCCAAATTAATCAGAAGGCTTCAGTATTCATGATATATGAAACTACAGTACTCTGTAACATTGCTAAGAACACCAGTTGAAACTCAATGTAATAACACTGGATTACCATTTTGCCATTGCAAATTATTCTGGGTATAAACTATGAAGAAACTACTTCTATAACTACAGCAACCTATACACTGCAGATTCAAATTCTTTTCTCAAGCTTGGAGAGGGCTTGCAGACGTCAGTCTCATTCACGCATTAACCGTTGGTCTTGCTCATGTTGTCACTTTCATGCTTACTGAGTTTATATTGCTTTGGCTGGGTACAACAGAGAGATTGCTGCTGTTATCGCTAAGCACCGTGGTCTGGCTGCACTGGTATTTGTTGACTTTAGTGCCTGAATTCACTGACTTGGCTTTGCACCCCACACTACTCAAATAACTTGTCTTTATGTAATACATATGTGTAATACTTCTCTTTGTATTTTTCCATTTGCAGCCAAGTCCCAGTGATATTTAAACTATAACCATATGTCAGAACATTGATGTGCAGTCAAGACATTTATCCGCATAATTTTGTTTCATTTTCATTCAGGCTTATGACTGGTGAGTAAAATGATGAATCTATCAGTATTTACCTTCCAATTAAAAGATAACCTCTTAGAATTGCACTTTAGATAAGAAAGCCCCTGTAGTAAATATACTGCCTTTGGCAATGAAGTTTAATAAGCTTAATATGATTGCTCAGTATCATTAGGGATTACCTAGAATACTGCCACATTTCCAGATATGGAAACATTTGTCTCTTAATTGACTATTTAACACTATAATTATGTATTAAGGATATTTACTTCAGCCTGGAATTAAGGTAAGTAAATACTACTTCCCGCACCTACCCACCCACCCCCTCAATAGCGTTACAGAATGGCATGCTGTTTCATTAGCTAACCACAGACAGCTGATTGCAGCCATATAGCTTGCCTGCTGGCTGGGAATGTTACAACATTATGCATGTGATAAGTGTCAAAGAGATGGGGGATTGCGACTTGGGAACCATCAAATCACTGTAGACTCCAAATCTCTTTACTTTGCCTATGAAACTGAGCCTTGTCTTGAGCATGACAGTATCTGTTTAGGATTACCTACGGTGTTTAAACATATCTTATTTTTCCTTTTAATCTTAGACAGAATGCTGCACAAATTTAATCTTCTAAGTGTGTCACTTTTTTTCCAGGCATGCTGAGTGCCTGCCTGACTACAGACACATGCCTCAGGAATGCGAAATTCAACAAACTGTTCCTCAGAGAGGCTTTTTGTTCATAATGACCTTCTTAGAAAGACCATTGTGGAATTAGGAATTGGTTTGGGGAAAATAATTGGACAGCTTTCTTCATTTTCCATGCAGAAGAGATTTCCCTTGTCTGCTTTCACGGGGCTCAAACATGCAATCCTTACTAAAGCAAAACTCAGCTTGAAGTGAGAAGAACTGCTGCCTGTATAGGCATCAAGAAAGACTAGATCCAAAACCAGTAATAGTTCTAGAAAATTCTAGGTTTCAGAGTGGTAGCCGTGTTAGTCTCTATCGGCAAAAACAATGAGGAGACCTTGTCGCACCTTAGAGACTAACAAATTTATTTGGGCATAAGCTTTCATGGGCTAGAACCCACTTCATCAGATGCATGGAGTGGAAAATACAGTAGCAGGTATAAATACACAGAACATGAAAAGATAGGAGTTGCCTTACCCAGTGGGAGGTCAGTCTAACGAGACAATTCAATTAACAGTAGGATACCAAGGGAGGAAAAAAATCACTTTTGTACTGGTAATGAGTGAATCTAGAAAATTCTAGATTAGTACAGCTCCATGCCTTGGGGCATTTTCTGAGCTAATTTATTTATACTGGTGCAAGTAGGGTGACCAGACAGCAAGTGTGAAAAATCGGGACAGGGCTGGGGGTAATAGGAACCTATATAAGACAAAGCCCCAAATATTGGGACTGTCCCTATAAAAATTGGGACATCTTGTCACCCTAGGTGCAAGCCAGGAGTAACTACACTGAGTTAAACTGTTATAAAGCCCATGAGAGATAGGAAGCTGGTACCAAAAGTTTATAAGTGATGTGCTTGATAGGGAAAGTTGTTCTGAATGCCGATTCCATCAGTCCCGTGGAACCAACAGTATGCGTGAGGAGTGCTTTGCTACAGTCCAGTGGATGGCCTACACACAGCTGTATCTAAGAGGTATCTTTCAACTAAATTCTTTAGGGGGAGAGCAGGATAGTCAGGAGAGCTGAGCTATGGCTAAGGACCATCTTCATATTTCAGTGATTTCAATCCTCTCCATTGGATGAGAGTTAACACACAACAGCAAAACCAGTTGAGATTGAAGATGCCATTCAGCAAAGGTAGGATGCCCAGGTGAAGGAACTTAAATAAAAAAAATAAAAGTTAAGAAATTCTTGTTTGAGATTTAAAATTTGGTCCAGCTTCTTCCAGCCATGCCACAGGATAGGGTAGCCCACAAAGGACATTTAAGTGTTAGTCACAGTAAGAAAAGATGTCAGGACTACGCATGCATGAACTGATTTGGATACCATGAAAGTTTATAGGGGGTGAAGAGCAAAGAGCTTTATTTGAAGTCTATTCCTTAAAAGAAATAGATCTGCTGTAGATCTAAGTAAATATTTATAAGAAATAGTTTTTGAATTCAGCTTCTTTTTCTGCTCACTGAATATCTGCCATTAGCCCAGTGTTTTTCAGTTTATTCATTGTCAAATTTATTTGACAGTCTTTTTGAATTTTTACTTTGGATTGATCACAAATCAGTTCAAGCTGTGTTGCTTAGCTGAGATTGGTCACACTAGAAACAATGCCACGGGACTGTTATTCAACCATTTGCTTGTGTGTGAAAATTTAAAATTTGGTTTCTGAGAATGCTTGCAAATGAGATGCTGAAATTCATTTTCTATACACATTTGTTCTAGTAAATCCCTGTCATTTGAATGTTCGCCAAAAGTGAAAACAAAAGGGGGCAAATATTGATATTAACAGCTCTAATCAACAGCAAGAGAAGCCGCATAAGCTCATCCAGTCACATAAGCTGCAAATATGCTATGCCAGAAGCCATACCACCTCAGGCCGTCATGGTCTCACAAGCTAAAATGAGTCAGGCTTGGTAAGTACTTGTATGGGAAACATTTAGTGTATGTCTACACTTGGAGCTGCGTGGGAGGGTGTGACTCCCAGCTCACACTGACATACTCATGCTTTTTCTCATCGAGCTTGAATGCTAAAGACAGTAGTGTAGCTGGGTTAGCACAAGCAGTAGTATAGACAGCCATGTTGAGTACAAACCCACCTGAACCCTATGGGTACATACGTGGCACAGCTAGCCTGTGCCACTACTCTATTTTTGGCACACAAGTAGCATAAGAGCTAGCACAAGTATGCCTTAGCTCCAAGTGTAGACATAACCAGAGTGAAATCCTGGTGTCAAAAAGTGGAGAAACCGGCAATACATCAGGCAGCTTTATCTCCCTGAGTCCATTCTGAGCCAGTATTCCTGCATGACAGGCCAAGCACTCAGGTGCTGTGTTTTACAAAAGATACAAAACCAAGGTTCTGACTGTGGGCCAATAAACATCTCAGGGTGGTTGTTTTTGATGTGGTGGTTTTTTTGTTTGTTTTTTGTTTTTTTGTCTTTTAAACAAATAAGCAATGTTAATATCCTGGCCACATTTTAAACTTAATTACTTTCTATCCATCTAACTGTCCCCTGAAATTTTAATTGTGTCCAATATTGTTCAATTCCTGTTCTAAACTGTTGTGTAGTGCTCCTATTATGTAGTTACAATGTTCCAACCCAAAGCTGGGGAGGGTGGGGAGTGGAAGTTCATTTCAATGACAAAAAAAGTGATTCTCTGTAGAGTATCTAGTTTGAGAAGTACTTCGGCATCCTTCAGGATGCCAGGCACCATGTAAAGACAAGATATTTACCTAACTTTCTAATGGGTTGTTTGTTATGTATGAAAAAGTATTCTGCTTGTGCCATTCACATATGAATTGGTTTCACTTGAGCAATAGGATGTCTCCCCCGATAGGAGTTGCTAATATAATTTTTAAATCAGACAGATATTGCTTTCAGTCTCAGAATTTTCTTTGCGCTAGATAACATGTAAATACATCAACTCCAAGATTCTGCAAGTTTCCCATTCATCCAAAGAAGAAGAGAACAGTATAGGTATCCACCAGCAGGAAAGTCTTCACCACGGTGCCAATACACAACCATTTTCTCATTAAAATGCTGAACGTGGTTGAGCTTCAATTAATAGCTGAATCATTTTCAGATGCAAATCCTCATGCATAAAACACGCACTGTTAATATAATGTGTAATTTGATAATCTAGCTCGCTTTCAGTACAAGAAATTAATCAATGGAAAACAATCAGCTCTAAAGTCTATGTTGTTGACTAAATACATACATGATGCAACTGATATAAATGTGTAACAAGAAATTTCCATACTTTAATGGCAAGTAATGCTACAAATTATCCTAATGGTTTATGAACTTTCTATATTAATAATTGGTATACAATGGCAATATTATGATCATGCAGAGGCAGATTTTTCTAGTCTATTCATGACAAAGAACAGATTATTAATACCTAGCACTTTGTTTCTGTATATTTTACATTAGCTATAGAAACACAACTAAGTTTTACCTGCTTAAACGAAGAGTCCTCGTGGCACCTTAGAGACTAACAAATTTATTCTATTTATTTATTATTTAGTCTCTACGGTGCCACAAGGACTCCTTGTTGTTTTTGCTGATACAGACTAACATGGCTACGAAACCTTTCACCTGCTTGTGAAGTCTTAACCTAAGGCTTTGTCTAACCTATAAAGTTGTACTGCTTTATCTACACAAGACAGGTGGTACAATCCTCCCCTCCCCACAGTGTGGAGGAAATTATATGGAGTATAAAAGATGCTTTATATCAGTTTAGCTAGTCCGCAACAGAAAGGGTAATAATCATACCAGTATTACGTCACCTTTAGCTTTATACAAAAACTGAGTCCACACTAGGGCTGCTACATTGGTAATTTAAAACAAACAAACAAACAAACAAACAAACAAACAACTCCCCCCCCCCAAACAACATAGTACAACTTTTAAGCATAGACTAAGCCTGGATTACAAATTAATACTGGCATTGTTATTGTCCTTCCTGTACAGGAATAAGCTATAAAGCACCTTATAGACTTACATAATTACATCCATACTGCAGGCAATGGGGTGGTATAGTTAAAGCTGGTTAGACAGGGCATTGAAGTGCAGATTGTTTTAGGAAGCTGAGTGTTTCGAATTATTCTGCAGTCTACCAGTGCTTTATAGTCAGTTGGAAAGTGGGAAGGATGAAGATGGTTAAAAAAAAAGTCTCTGCAAAATTTTCATACAACTTTGATAATTCTTGCAAAGTTTGTTGTTTTTTTTAAAAAATAACTACATCCGTTAATTTACATGTTGTAGTGTGAAAAAAAAAAAAAAGTTGAGCTTCAGAATCCCCTCTTCTAGGCAAATTCCCTGACAGCAGGTTTGATCAGCCACAGGGCTGGAGAGAGGACCAAAAGAATATCACAATCCCTTTTGGCTACTTGCTTCCAGGATTCCATCTCTCACTGTATCCAAAACTAGGGAGCTAACAGATGTGATGGTCTGTTCTGAAAAAAATCACTGTTAGATGCTGACAAATACACATAGAGTTCGTTTCTCAAAGACCGATTCAAAGTTACACAAAGGCATAAAACTAAAAGTTAGGTTCTACATCTTATAGGGCCTGCTTCTCATTTATGCTCAGGCCCCTTACACGCCATTCTGGCAGTGCAAAGGAGCCTTGAAATTGATGTAACTATGCCAACTTTAAAGACCTTTTATTCTGCCTGAGTGACATAAAGCGACCAGTGTAAGTGAGAATCAGATTCATCGTGTTTACCATACAGAGATATCCAGAGGTTACTAACAACTTAAGCAAGTAGCAGATAAAGCAATACAATAGACGATCGCCTTCCCTCTGCAGGCTTCTTTCTTTCCACCCATTCTAGAGCTCTCTTCCCTCTGATTTTTTGGTCTCAACTCCTTGGAAGACAGTGTAACAGGATAGTACAGAGAGATCATAAATGTAGCTTTTCTTAAAGAGACAAACACTTGGACTCAGCACATGTGCGCCTTCAGAAAAGAAAGCTCCAGTGACCTGAGTGAATCAGGTTATCTTGATTTCACTGGTGTTGTAGCTGTATTGGTACCTGGATATTAGAGAGCTCAGATATGTGAGATAATATCTTTTATTGGACCAGCTTCTGTTGGTGAAAGACAAGCTTTTGAGCTACAGAAGTTCATCAGATCTGCCTGAAGACCTCTGTGTATCTTGAAAGCTCGTCTTTGATCAACAGAAGTTGGTCCAGTAAAAGATATTATCTCATCCACCTTGTCTATCTTGATTAGAGAGACTTCCCCTGCCTCTTCCACTGACCCACAGATCTGTAAAACTGCTACCAAAGGATGCAATGTCTCCAGAATGGCCAGTACAGTTTAACAGAAGACTGTGGTTTGGCTAGAAGAGGACCACAAACTAAAAAAAAAAAGTGGTAACTGCATTGAAAAGCTTGTCAAAGTAAAATATCACAACACTGCTTCCTTCTTTGAACCTAGAAACGCCACTTCAGAAACAAAAAAAGTTACTATATCTGAGTAATGTAACGATATGAAAGAGCTCACCAGCCTCGGTAAAACAAGTACCAGAGGTTAAGGTCACCATGCCCTTGTTGAGCTACAGACCATGAAGTATAACCTCCCAGTGTTCCATTTGCAGCATGAATGTATAGGAGGCAATACAGATACTGTAAAACTCATTCTCACATTCACTACTAAAGTTAACGATGGTTGACTTTATGGCTAAGAGTAAAACTTTGGGCCTACCAGAAGTCCTAGGATGATTAACAAAAACAAACAAACCATGTAATATGCATAGATTCAGTTACATTCTTGGAAGGTCAGATCAGAATAGTCTAATGGATGTGCTGCTTCTATCGTTTTCTGCATGAATATAAACTTGTTCCCAGGGTCATGATGGAATATTGAAAACTGTCCTCTAGAGTTATTTAAAACATACATTCTGTTTTGTTTGGGTGCATATTCGTAGTCTATAGTCTTAGTTGACTATAAAAGAGCATCTGATCATCAGACAGCCTAATGACATGACAAATCCATCTCAGATTGTTCCCATCCTAGCTTTAATTCAGGTTAGTTGGAGCCACGTTGGAGTTCAGTACCTGGTGCTGCCATTTGATGTTAAGGATAAACAAATGTAGGCATTGATGGAATGCCTCCAGGGTCTCAATGCAACATTGATACATATTCTATCACTGTATAATAAATAGGAGGAAACAGAGTGGTAAACCTGGATCTGAGGTTTATTCTAGGTAAACCTTGAGTCCTAGCAGACAGAAAGAAGTTAGCCTCACGAATGCATTGGAGATTGACTGACACAATGGGGGTGGGAGGGGCTGCTACCTACCTAGCACAACAAACCCTGCCACTACAAAAAAACAACAACAACAACCCTAACCTGTCAAAGCACTATACAGAGAAGAGGAGAAATATTCAGGCAGTGCCAGTCCAGCTGCCACCAGGCACTCCGTGATGTTTGTGGAGACTGACACTGTGAAATGCTCCTGAGAATTCCCCCCTTGGCAGTGTGGGAGAGTTTTTACATTTACCCAAAAACCACTTACTGAGCTATTTGCACTCACTGCCACAAGAGTTTCCAACAGGAGAGGGGACAGCTGAGAGTTTTGGCATGAAAACATTACTTGGGGCTCAGTGTACTAAGAAATACAGGATATTTGAGCTTTCCGGCATATTTCAGCCATGATTCTAACAAACTACCAAGTTTAAAAAGCAAAGTGAAAACACACAGAGAGGCATGGTAACAGGAACCAAAGGAGGAATTTTGATGAGAACAGAGAGGCCTGTATATGCAAGATGAAAATATGTCCTCTTTGTTCACTGCAACAAGAACGATTCCATAGTCATGCCTCAAGGCACCTTAAGTTCCCACATCACTATCAAAATGGCAAAACATGAGGAAACATGCCTTAGTTTTCCTTTTCCTACTGTTCTTTGCAGGGATGGTCACCTAGGAGCTGAAGAAAAGTAAAGCGCCTAAGTGTGTGCTTACTTTAAGGACATGAATAACTCCTGAGGTACAACTGCATCTGCACTGAGGTACAACTGCATCTGCACTGAGGTACAACTGCATCTGCTCCAACCCCTCAGACAGAGACCAACACCTACAAGATCTTCACCAAGCATTCTCAAACCTACGATATCCACACAAGGAAATAGAGAAACAAATCAATAGAGCCAGACATGTACCCAGAAACCTCCTGCTACAAGACAGGCCCAAAAAAGAAACCAACAGAACTCCACTGGCCATCACCTACAGTCCTCAGCTTAAACCTCTCCAATGCATCATCAGTGATCTACAACCCATCCTGGACAATGATCACTCACTTTCACAGACCTTGGGAGGCAGGCCAGTCCTCGCCCACAGACATCCCACCAACCTTAAGCATATTCTCACCAGCAACCACGCACCGCACCATAACAACTCTAACTCAGAAACCAACCCATGCAACAAACCTCGATGCCAACTCTGCCCACATATCTACACCAGCAACACCATCACAGGACCTAACCAGATCAGCTACAACATCACCGGCTCATTCACCTGCACGTTCACCAATGTTATAATGCCATCATGTGCCAGCAATGCCCCTTTGCTATATACATTGGCCGAACTGGACAATCACTATGCAAGAGGATAAATGGACACAAGTCAGATATCAGGAATGGCAATATACAAAAACCTGTAAGAGAACACTTCAGCCTCCCTGGCCACACAATAGCAGTTGTAAAGGTAGCCATCTTACAGCAAAAAAACTTCAGGACCAGACTCCAAAGAGAAACTGCTGAACTCCAGTTCATTTGCAAATTTGACACCATCAGATCAGGATTAAACAAAGACTGTGAATGGCTATCCAACTACAGAAGCAGTTTCTCCTCCCTTGGTGTTCACACCTCAACTGCTAGCAGAGCACCTCACCCTCCCTGATTGAACTAACCTCGTTATCTCCATACTGATTTATACCTGCCTCTGGAAATTCCCATTACTTGCATCTGAAGAAGTGAGGTTCTTACCCACGAAAGCTTATGCTCCCAGTACTTCTGTTAGTCTTAAAGGTGCCACAGGACCCTCTGTTGCTTTTTACAGATTCAGACTAACACGGCTACCCCTCTGATACTTGACTCCATTGATATTGACAGGACCAAGGCTTTGAATTCACTGGGGAAAAAAAAGTGCATTTTTTACACTGAGATAGATGTCAGTGTAAAATCCTGGTGGAGACAAGTCACGGGTGTTGATTACAGACATATAGTTAATCGAGGTAAACCCCTGATGGGAGGTATAGGATTGATCCTGATTAGCTATATTGCAGTAAGGACTCCTTGCACCTTGTCTCTCCACTAGGATTTTACATCAAGACAACTATCAAGAGCGCTATCTTTACAGCAAGACACCGTTTTTGCAGTGAAGACATAGCCTAACTCCGAGTCTTAACATTAAAACCCAGGCTTAAATGCTTTGGTGGGTTGGGGCCCTTCTCCATTTTGATTTGAAAGTACAGAGCTTGATTCTTCCCCTTTTGAAGTTAATGCAAAACTCCATTAAAGTCATTGAGGTGCAGGATCAGTCTTAATATGAATCATCATTTTCCCCACAAAAACATTTGTTCTGTGAGATAAGATGAGGAGAAAGAAAAAATGCAAATGATTTTGTCTCAGGAAAAAGATCCTGTGAAAACAGTAGACAGCGAATATTTTGTAGACCAATTCTTGAATTAAGACTCTTCCTTTAGCTAAGACAATGACTCTTAATCCTTCCCCCTCATTTGCATTTTCTGCTGTTAAAATGATTCACATGATAATCCTTATTTACATGCTTTCCTGTCGATAATCCAGTTAACCCTCTCCTCTGCCTGTCAGGAAAAATATTTGGTTTGTAAAAAACACATATTTCAGGTGTCTAGTGAATAATTCAGTGGTACCTGTAAATTACTCACCAGCCTGAGTGTTTAATCCTCACATGTAATTACTTTATTTCTTCACTATTATCTGAACACACAGGTAGGAAAGTCATGGCTATTCTGAAGGTGTGCAATTCACATACATACCAGATACTTTGTTCAGATCTGACAGGGTTGAAGGATTTAAGTGCTGTGCTAATGGAATTAAGTGCATTAATCCTACCATTGTCCATGGGAGTTGTGTCTCAGTTCCTATTTACAGTGTGGAAAATGTCCACTAATCTGACTATCACTGAGAGGGGCAATTTGCAAATTTGAACCACTCAACATAAAGTATGTTAGGACTTTTCAGATCCTTTTAGACAGCTTGTCTCACTATGACCCTCACCCAATATTTGAAGTATGTTAAATTATTTGTGCTCATCATCATTCACAATCCATCACTCCCAATCGCTCCTTTCATCTCTAAAGCAGGAGCAGGAGGAGGAGGAGAAAAGCCTCACTCACACACAGTAAGGTACTTGATGTTAAGGCTTTTTAAAGAGGAGTCTCACCTGGATGTTTTACTTGTATCCTTTTCATTTGATGTTATTAACGGCCTCTAGAGATACTGCTGTTTCATTCTTCTGTGCTAGTTTTAGCAAGGGTGGTGACATACCATCTTGAATGTCTAGAGGCTTGTTAGCAAAGACCCTGTCACTGCAAGGGATCAAAGTGTTTTTGTGCTGAGTCCTTAGGGCAATGATCCTGGCTGTACAGCTGGACTCAGATGCAAGCGCCACATGGTCTAGCATGACAAGCGTCTGGATTCTCAAACCAACAGGCAGAGAGTTGTTTTCTCCTATGAATGGCATTTCCCAAAACAGAAGGGAGAAATTGGCACTCTTTCCACTGTCAGAAAATCTCGTTCAACTTATTTCAGCAACCTCTAAACTCCAAACAGGGTGAAACTTCGCTGAAATAAAAACATGGCTCTTTTCGTTATGCAAACTAAAAGTGATGACTCAAGTAGACTCACCCCGGCAGTTAGAAGCAATCCAGGAGGGATATAGAATTCTGACTCCACTATTGTTCAATATACAATCTATTAGGGGGATGGGGAAGGGAGACCTATGAGAAAACTTTTAAAATAATTCTGCGAATAACTGTCATATCCAACCTGAAAATATTCAACTGCTTCATTCTAACTTTGGTATGAAATGCTCTATCAAGAGAGAGGCTGAAGGAAGATCAGTGTATGAACAAGCTGGCAATACATCAGGAATCAAGTAATTGAATGGTTGACTGCAGAGCCCAATATTTGGCTCGACATGCTCCTGACAATCCAGGAAATAGCAGTTTCTTGACAAAGCAGATATTGGTCAAACCTTCTGGCAAAATACACGGTACCGTGGGCATCTTTAGTAAACATTCTTTCTTCTATTAGCTAGACAAAGAAAAATGTTGGCCAGACAAAAAGTATTTTCCACCCCTCTTTTATTAGTCAGTGGCTTGCAACAGCGAAAGACCATCAGGGAAAATGTATGCAGATTATGGCTTCATGTCTGAATGATTCTGTTGAAGTTTTGCTTTCTAGCAGGTGTTTTGACTCACTGTTAGAGTGAGTCCTTCTCTTTGGAGACACAGCTACTGAGTGCCAACAAATGAGGCGGCTTTTCGAAAAGTAAAATATTCCCCTAGGGAATAAGCAAAGGGTTGGTAGCCAGCAGCTCATTTGTTCTTTAGCCTGGTTCAGCTGTTGAAGCACTGTGCCATTGAACAAGTCACTTCACCTTCTGTCTTACTTTTCCCAACTATAAAATGGGAATGACTTGCCCACCAAGTTCATTGGGGCCTGGGGGAGATTAGTTGGTTCATGCATGTACTGGGCTTTGAACATACAGAAATGCTAAGTACTATGGTTATTACTAATTCATGTTTGCATAAGGATTTCAGGATTTAGCTCTATATTTGTTGTTATGTGGGACAGTTTATTACATCCCCACATTTTACCCCTACTTGCTAAACCAGCCTACATTTTATTTACTGAACCAGATTCTGCAGGATGTCAACTCTCCCAACTGAAACAGTACTGCCAAGCAAATGCCAAATGGCAAATACCTCAGCCCTTTCAGTGACATAATGAAACCTATGCAGGCACCAAATAAGTTCAGATACAAGGGCCAGGAAGAAGCTCATTCACCTCAAAAAAAATCAAAATAATGAGGTATAGCAGGTCAAATACCAGGAACATAGGCCTTGCATTAGGTCACAAGTCCATCTAGCTATGCATTCGGTCACTGACACTGGCCAACACAGAATTCTTTAGAGGATGGTGTAAAGACACCATTTTACAAAAAAATAAAATCATGAAGGTCCATACGCAGACAAATCTCCGGTGTCTTCAATAGGAGTGTCCAGAGTTAAAATGGAGGAAGGACCACAGGATTTGGCCTAGTCTGAGAATGGTGCACTGATTATCTTCAGAATTTATATTGCTGATAAAGACAAACGAGAAGCATACCTAAACTTTTCTGCACAACAACTAAGGCCTTTTATTAAGTAATAAAACCTTTAGAACTATATTTATATATGAGAATAGCACATTTTCTATAAATCCTCTCCCCCACCCAGATTTCTAAAAATCATCTTTTCAGATTGAATGCTGCATGCGGAATTCCAAATGTAAAATGTAACCTCAATGTAATCTGTCAGCCTGGTTATAGCATTTTGTATGCTGCAAGAGTAGCTGAGCTGAACTTAAGGAAGCAAAAATCAATTCATAAACAACTTTAAATTTGATAACTGTCCACATGTTCACCGCTCGGGTGAAGATAATTGTAGCTGCATGCTTTTCTGAGATCCATGGCCAGGATGAAAATAGGGATCATTCAATAACTCATCTTTCAGCAGTAGCTGTAAATGTACTGGCTGATCTATAAAGACGGCTTGGATTATTTTTTGTATTGGTGCTATATCACTCCCTCTGCCCATTCTTCATTTCCTCCTTTTTGGTACATTCCCAGTCTCCCCCTGGAATTAGTTTAAATTTGCACAGTCCCTGTAGTACACGTGCTGTACATTTATACCTCAGCTCGTTATCACCACATGTGAAAGGCTAGAACGTGTTATCAGCATGATCATATACATGCAACAAACACTGGGTACATCGCTATTGCAAATGAATGCTTTTGAAAGATGAGAAAGCTCTGGGATATTTTTCATCCTAAATCAATGGAATCAATAGCGGTTTCTAGGCCTGTCTCGGGGCTGTGCAGTTGTGTAGACATGGCATGTAATCAGGGGCAGGGCATAGCTATACTTCAAGGCAAACACTGAGGCATTCAAAATGCTCCCTGGAGCTTGCAGAGGCTGGATATGCTCCTACTTACACCCTTGGGGGAGAGGGGGAGGCAGCTTAGTCTCCCCACCCCATTTGAAGCACGGTGCCTCCAAGAGAGAAGACAGGGTGCAATCTGAAGAGGGCAGAATCTGGCTCTTAGAGTAGAGAGATGAGGATCTATCACTTCCCCAATAATCCCACAAATAGCAATAGTTATTACATGAGCATACCGAGGGAAAAGAGCCCACACACACGTGCAGAAGCCAGGAAAAGTTAAATGCGTCTTTATTTGAGCTATAGCCTTTTCTGTTCAAATTGCCTTATCCCCCACCTTCCCAGCAGTTCTCCTTAGTTCTGTGCACCTGCCTCCCGATTAACATAAGGCACATATCTGTGGTGGCTTTAGTGAAGCCTACTGCACCCTGGTCATTCACCCTACACATTACAGTATCCTGTCTGTCTCCTTGTTCTGTCTTTCCCATTTCAGAGACGGAGGGAGAATAATCATCCGAGACTATGCAATTAGACTTCTGGTTTTTCTTTCAGAGGTTCATATTTTTTTTTACCTTCCATCCTCCCACAAGCACAGCGCATCTCTGCCAAGGCCTGTATAGGGATCTAAAAGTTAAGACTGAGTGACACAAACTTCCTACAGAGGCAGCACTCATTATAACTTAGATAACAACAAAAGTGTTCAGCCAGCCAGATTCTTTACTATTCTTGCATTCACATTTTCCCCTCACTTCCATACCGTCTCGCTATGTCCATTGCTAAAGGGAAGAGACAGGACTTCATTGTGTAAATACATGCGGGGGGCTGGACATCTTTACTGAGACTCAGTTCCTCATTGCCTTGCCCCTTTTGCAATCATTTCTACCCAAGCCAAGTGGGTACCCAGTGCTATATTTCTGATTGTGTCAGGCCAGATGCTCAAAGGTTTTTAGGCCCCTAACTCCCATTGAAATCAGTGGGACCTAAGCATCTACACACCTTTGAAGATCTGGGCCTAAGTGACAACATAAAGACAGTGAAGAATTAGGCCCAGCCTCTGCGAATTCAGACTTCACTGCACGGTGCTACCACACAGGGTTTGTCTCAATCCTGAATTAATGGATTTCTGGCTACTCTTCATTTCTGTTTCACCCAGTACCACAGACATCAATCCTATTGTCAGTTCTGTACAACAGTACAAACCTCTTCCGCTTTATATTCTATTATACACACACAAGAACTACATGAAAAGAACTTAAAGTTGCAAAGTCAAGGACTCCAAAGTTAGAAAATCCCAGAATTAAGGCTAGGGTTTTTGTGTGTGATATCTTAGACTGGGGTAGGCTACCTATGGCACGCATGTCGAAGATGGCACGTGAGCTGATTTTCAGTGGCACTCACACTGCCCGGGTCCTGGCCACCGGTCCGGGGGGGGTCTGCATTTTAATTTAATTTTAAATTAAGCTTCTTAAACATTCTAAAAGCCTTATATACTTTACATACAATAGTTTAGTTATATATTGTAGACTTATAGAAAGAGATCTTCTAAAAACGTTAAAATGTATTACTGGCATGTGAAACCTTAAACTAGAGTGAATAAAAGAAGACTCAGCACCCCACTTCTGAAAGGTTGCCAACCCCTGTCCTAGACATTTGAAAAAAGGAATCAGGAAAAAGAAAAAAGAAATTTCATCATGCCACCCACATGGGTCATGAGCAGAGTTGGAACCTTTAGATACACACAGACCTCTGCCAGTTGAGCTAATGAAGTAATTGATAGCAATAGCAGGTTATCATCCTATATGTGGACCAATACTAGAGGGAGAAGAGAATATGTTTTGCCACTATGTTTCACAGACCTCCACTAACAGAGGAAAGGGGGGACTCAGGCTATGTGTACACTAGAGAGCTTACAGCAGCCCAGTTGCACCGATGCAGCTGCGCTGCTGTAAGCTCTTTAATGTTACCACTCTAAGACAACGGGGCAGAGCTCTCCCATCAACTTAATTCATCCACCCCCAATGAGTGGCTGCAGCTATGTCAGCAGGAGAAGCTTTTCCACGGACATAGCACTGTCCACATCAGTGCTTAGGTCAGTATAATTTATGTCGCTCGGGGGAGTGGCTTATTCACACCCTTGAGCTGTGACATAAGTTATATCGACTTGAGCTGTAGTGTAGCCATAGCTTGAGGAATTGTATGTTTCATTCCAGGTTGTGGAGAGGAGTGTGCTCTAATGGCACAGCTGCTTCTGCCTGTTCGCCCCAAGCTTGACCCCTTCTGACACTTTCCCTCCAACACCACTTCCTCATCCCTGTCCCAATCTCCACCCCTCATATTTCTCATTCCAGCTCCAGTTTTCTTGCCCAACCAATCCCAGTTCCCGCTCCTGGCTCCTCATGTGGTCTGTCTCTCTTCCTCAACCCCAGCCTCCAGTTGTCCCTTCTCATTCCCATTTGTGCCCTCCCCAGATTTCTTAACCAATTTCAGTCTCCCCCACAGGCTCCTTGTCTCGGTCCTCCCCTGCATCCCAGCTCCTTGTCAGTGCTGAGCCCCTTTACCCTTTCCCTGACAGATTCCCAGTCCCCTTGTCTAGCCAGTCCCAGTCTCCTCCCTCCTTGTAGCTCTTTGTCTTCCCCTGCCAGCCAACTCAATCCTAATCCCTCCTGTATTGCCCACAACAGCTTCCCAGCCTAGTCTCTTTGCCCAACACTCCCAGCATCTCTTTGCCACCCCCACCTCCAGTCTCACCAGACTCTTTGTCCCAATCTATTTCTTTCCCTCCCTTCCCAGTCCAGCCTGTGTCTCCTCTGCAATCCATTCAGGCAGTTTCCTCCTCCACACTACCTGGGTGCCAGTTAGAGCATGGAGATTTGTCACTGAGAGCACAGGAGAGACAGGATCTTTTTCCCCGCTCCCCGAGCAGCAATAACAGGGAAAATCTGGCTTCCCTCCTGTAGCCCTGGGCTGGAGCATGCTCAGTCACAGAGGATGATGCATGCACCATTCTATCACACGTCAGATCAGTGAAGGGATGGCAGAGGAGCAGTCTGATCAGCACTGGGAGCTGTGAGAGGCTTGAGCATGCTCAAAGAGAACAGACTCTTTGTAGATTTTAGCTGGTGATCTCTACTGTACACATAGAAACTGTTATAGAAGCACCAGTGATCTGTATGCTCTGTATAACCTGTATGTGCAAAAAGTCTGTTACACTTTCCCCCCCATTTTTGTCTCCTCTCCCTCTCTGAATACCTCTGAAGTGGCTTTCCCCCTCCCTCTCCCTCCTGAAATGCTTGTGAGATGAATGGGCTGGTTGAACAGCTGGAAGATCAGAAGAGCTTCTAGGTAGACAAGGTGTCTGGGACTCTAATTAGGCAGCACTCACACACTCAATGCATGGACACTGGCCGAGGTGGAGTGTGACCAACCAGACACAGCCAAGTCATCTCTAGTCGCAGGCCATGAGGAGCAGGTCCTTAAAAGGGGAAGGGGCCATGTGCTCAGGAGTGCACTCACAAGACTGTACCTCCCGTAAAGGCCCTTCACCCGGATCGCCTGGCCAGTGGTTCACCGCATTGCATTCCATCATGCCTCGGGAAGACTTACTTTCATCGCATCATCCATCGCTGTGCTGTGGGACACTTACCTTGAAGGATCCTGACATGTCTAGTGCTGTGCCGGTCCTGGGAGCGTGTCCCGCTCCCAATCCTTCTTTTGAGCTTAGATATCAGTATAATAAACATGCTGCTTTCTGCCAAACTCTGGTGGGTCATTAGTGCTCCCTAAGCTTACTCCCTTAGCTGGCCCAATTTCGGGTAACAGAAACTATGATTTTTCAAAGGCTTATAGACTTGGCAAATTTGGGCACATTTTCATAGGAACATTCCTGATGTAAAGGCCACCAATCCTGCCAAATTCCAAGTCCATGCTCCAAAGCCGGTGAAGGAGAGGTGGGCACTAGAGCTTTCTGAATAAAAGATTGAAAATATATATATATATTCTTGCCCCTTTTGACCCAAGTGGCTAGTCCAAGTTTGGGGTACTGTTGATGTTCCAGCTGGGAGTAGAAATTGGTGACAGTCAGGTATTTTTTTGATGCAGTTTTGTTTATTTAGAAAGAATGTACAAAGTTCTGTGTCTTTGAAAACAGAAGAAATCAAACATTAGGAAACAGCTTCTTTTGCTCACAGCATCAAGAGCACGCTTTTCAGCCTTGCTCAGGCTTCTTCCAGCGTCAGGCTGAGGGCATTCAGCATTCAACTTTTTGCTCACTCCCTCTGTTTCTTGTCTGTTCTTTGTTTTACGTTCTGCCTTCCCATACACACCCAAGCATACAAACACCCCTTACCAAACCAATACCCAGCAAAAGGCTCCTGGGTGGGTTCACACAATCCTTTTCTCTTAAGTGTGTGTGGGGTGGGGAGTTCACACCTATTAATCTCAATCCCCTAGCAAGGTTTCATCCAGCTCATGACAGAATTTTTCCTGAGCTTCATACTCAAACAGCTGAACTGTTTTGACCGAAGCTTTCCAAAAGCGTCAGCGTGAGGCAGACACCTGTCATGAAAAATTTTTCAGTCCAAGTTGTTAAAGTTTTGCAAAGTTATAAGCAACTGCAAACAGGATCTTAAAATGTGATGTGCCAGGCACGCTTAACAGGTGAAGCTACCAGTTCTACCTAGAATCAAGCTACAGATCTACATTCTAAATAAAGAGCTTTCCTCCTCCCATAATAAATATTACAGGAATCCCTCATCTTCCTCCATATTGGATATTACACATCTCTGCTCTTGGAAAAAGAAAAAAAAAATACCTTGTCCGTGATGGTGGCTGATGTGAGTCTCTGTAGCACGTAAAGACCCAGCCATTGGAAACATTAGTATAGTTATATCCTCAACCTACTGGTTGCCCATATAGCTATTCCTAACAACAAGCATTCCTCCTCCACATCCACAGTGCACAGAAAGGATCCAGCAATGGGAACTGGGGGGAGCGGGCAATGATATAAAGCAGGGGTAGGCAACCTATGGCACGTGTGCCGAAGGCAGCACGTAAGCTGATTTTCAGTGGCACTCACACTGCCTGGGTCTTGGCCACAGGTCTGGGGGGGCTCTGCATTTTAATTTAATTTTAAATGAAGCTTCATAAACATTTTAAAAACCTTATTTACTTTACATACGACAATAGTTTAGTTATATATTATAGACTTATAGAAAGAGACCTTCTAAAATCATTAAAATGTATTACTGGCACGCAAAACCTTAAATTAGAGTGAATAAATGAAGACTCAGCACCCCACTTCTGAAAGGTTGCCGACCCCTGCTATAAAGAAGCTGGATGCAATGAGAGGAATCAGATCTCCACCCCATGCCCCAAGCTCCACCAGCAGCTAGCACAGCAGATGGCTGTGGTTCCATTGGGTGGCTGCAGTGCTGGACAGGCATACTTTGCCATTTCACCAAATGAGCAGCTGCCTCTTTCCTCTGATCTACACCTTGCACGTGTCATGACGCCTTGGCTTCCTGGAAGCAGGTGCTGGGTGGTTGCCCTCTAGCAGTGTGGGGAACATGAATGTAGGCAGCGGTGTAATGGTAAAAAAAAGTGGGTAAACTAACCTTCAT
Organism: Trachemys scripta elegans; assembly: GCF_013100865.1. NCBI lineage: Eukaryota > Metazoa > Chordata > Testudines > Emydidae > Trachemys > Trachemys scripta. Next base: position 206,224,381 of record NC_048299.1, read on the forward strand.
ATTCCCCAAATGAGAAGCAGGTAAACTCCTTTGGCCAATATTTACCCTCAACTCCACCACTGGATGTAGGTCAGCAGGCTGGCTGCAGCTTAACACAACCAGGGTTGAATTCTCATTCCCAGCCACTGATGGAACAGAAGCCCCTAAACTGCCATACATGCAGCGGCTAAGAAAAACTCCCGATCTGAATAGCTCTACAGCGCAGTTAACATTTTTTTGCATAATGCAATCTCCTAGTCTCTTAAGAGGAGGAATGATGATTAATTTCCTCCAATGTAATTACCATTATTCTAGCATAGATGTGGGCAAAACTTCACACAGAATGGTGAGTGTGGCTGCAGCAGTGGTGCAGAGAGACAGATTGGCATTACCCTACTTCGTTGTATGATGTCCCTGTAAATGCTACTGAAAACTGCATGAAGCTCATATCTAATTTACTGCCTTCTATCACCTCTCAATTTCCTTCATCATTGTTACTTTCCAGGATTCTCCCTCCAATCAAATATACACAGTATATATTATTCTTCCCCCAAGTTGTACTCCCCTGCATTTTTCCAAACTGCTTCTCATTTTATTTCTTGTCCATATCTCTAACCTCTCTCGTTTCCTTTCTTATTTCCCCCATCAATTGATTTTGCATCCTTTCGCTCCTTAAGACAACCTGTGTAGGCTATGGGCCCAATTGTGCCACACTCGATCAAATTCTGTGCACCTTGTGAGTAATCCAATTTATTTTAATGGGACTATTCAAAAAGCAAAAGTGCCAGAATTAGGCAGTGAGTTAATTAGGCAAAAAGGTTATTCCTAGTGTTAATAAAAAGGTGCTAAATGAAACTAGGCCTAACACAATCAAAAATCTTCTCTCAGCCCAATCTATTTCTTGGAGTATTTCATCTACATGGCACTGCTATTTCCAAACTGTTTTGAATGATTTTTTCAAAGTATGATTTCATAGGACTGTATGTGTTCTACTAAAGCTCTTTAAGAGCTATTGATAAAAAGCACTACAGTATATAAGAGGTGGGTATTATTACTACTACACCTACTGCATTTCTTTCAACCATTGATTCTGTTGTTCACTTCCTTGGGATGGGTAAAATTGGTCAGACATGATTTGTTCTGTATACGCCATGCTGCAAGATGTTTGCTGTTTTGTCATTTCCTAGGTGCATAGAGACTTTCTCTACAAATATTGGTTCTATTATTTTACTAAAATTTGGAGTTAGACTTGCCAGGAGTAATTAAGAAAAATATTTTATGTAACATAGTGTGCATCAAAATATTTTATAAACTGCAGTATAACTTCATCCACAATTAAAATGTATGTCTTAAGTTCCTAAAAGCTCATGCCTCCTTCCTCTCCCAATGTATTATGGGAGTGTATCAGGTGGCCAGGCAGCCTAGTGGTTAGATCACCTGTCTCTCAGCCCCCCCGCTCACTAGGTAGCCTCAGCCTTTAAGGCTGAGTTGGGGGGGTGGCAAGAGAGTCTTAAGTCCTCCTTCTCCACCAAGTCCCAGTCCAGGGCCCTATGTATGTGAACCCCTGAACAACTGAGGTTGGTGTCCCTCTTGTCAGAGAGTCAGAATCCACTGCCCTGGGCTATTTTCTACCAATCTGTTCAGTCTGGGGCATGGCCCCTCTAATACCATCTACCGGGCAGCTTGCTTCCCTCTTTAGTCCAGACAGCGCCTTGCTGGGATCCCAGGTCCTTCAGGCAGGGCAGCTGCAAATTGGCAAGGACAAGCCCCACAATGCCTCTGGAGTTCACTCAGTCAGTTACCTCATGTGCTGGGGGTTACTCCACACAGCCTCCCTTGGCTGGGAAACCAGTGCCTACTTCCAGGTGGCCAGGGCGGCTCCAGGCACCAGCGCACCAATCTGGGGGACCAGCGGACCTCCCGCAGGCATGCCGTCGAATCTGCATGACCAGCAGACTTCCCGCCAAAAGCCGCCTGACTGTCGTGCTTGGGTCGGCAAAATACATACAGCCGCCCCTGCAGGTGGCTGCCCTGGCTGGCAGGCCAGCACTCCATCCCTTCAGGCAGAGACAGCTAGCTCTTGCCTCTTCACCAGTCAGCCCTGAACTGAACCAGGCTCTCTTCTTTTATCCCCCCCTTCAGGCTTGGCATTGGCTACAGGTATAGTGGGGTGGAGCTAGCTGGGTCCAAAGACTCTCTTTAACCCCTGCTGTGCTGGCTGGTGGTGTCTCTGCTTCATCACAGGGAGGTTCTTTTGGTCTCCTTCCTCTGAAGTATCAGAGATGGCTGGAGATGGGACATTGGGCAGGGTAGGTCAGAGCTCTGAGGTGGCACTGAGCATGCTCTCTCTCTCAGGTGCTTGGGTGGCTGGTTCTTGCTCACATGCTCAGAGTGTAACTGATCTCCATATGTGAAACTGGAAAGGACTTTTTCCCCATTCAGATTGGGAGAGACCTTGTGGGTGCAGGTCATTTGTCCGGATTATCTGGGGATCTCTCATGTAATCATTTCTCTGCCACTGTGAGGGCCTCAGGCACTGGTGCACCTCAGGCCCCTCCTATTCTCTCCCTGTGGCACATAATCATTTAGTCTCCTGTGGACTGTAATACTTTGGTCTCATGTCAATTGTTGGGACTAGTGAGTGGGTGCTGGGTGGTGTTGGTGGGCTGTGATATACCAGAAGTCAGACTAGATGATCCAGTGGTCCCGTCTGACCTTAACATTTCTGATTGTAAAACACAGTGGTGCATAGCAAGCACTTAACAGCACCCAGTAGCACTACAACATAGAAAATCATATTCTGTTGAAACTATAGGGAGGGTATTGTGACAGAAGAAACATAGTTGCTGAAACTGCTAACTGGCTGTTAGCCATTGTGTAACACACATGCCTCTTGCAAAAACCGTGCCATGTGGCTAAGCAAACCTAAGGGCAGGTTACCAGGTTACCAGTTACCAGTCCATTATAGTGTTTCTTGAACTTTCCTCTGAAGCATTTAGTGTGGGCTGTTGGCAGAGACAGGATTAGATGGACCCCCAGTATGAGTCATTATGGCAGGTCCTGTTTTTTTTACCTCTTCCCTGGAAGATGGCATTTCCAGTAACAGCCATGCTGGAGCATTACTTAGGATTTACTTAAGGAATCTACTAAAATCACTCTTTTTTCTGCAACATGCTAAAGTTTGCCCTCAGATTTCCCAGCCAAGTACTGACTAGGCCAGGGATCGGCAACCTTTGGCATGCGGCTCGTCAGGGAAATCTGCTGGCAGGCCGGGATAGTTTGCTTACCTGCAGCATCCGCGGGTTCGGCCAATCGCAGCTCCCACTGTCCCCGGTTCGCCGTTCCAGGCCACTGGGGGCTGTGGGAAGCGGCGGCCAGCACATCCCTCGGCCCACACCACTTCCCGCTGCCCCCAGTGGCCTGGAACAGTGAACCGCGGTTAGTGAGAGCTGCGATCGGCCGAACCTGTGGACACTGCAGGTAAACAAACCGGCAGATTTCCCTGATGGGCCACATGTCAAAGGTTGCCGATCCCTGGCCTAGTCAGTACTTGTCTGGGAGATCTGAAGGGAAACTTAGCATGTTGCAGAAAGAAGAGTGATTTTAGTAAGAGCCAAGAAGATCACATTCAGATATTGTATGGCTGCAGGCCGGTCAAGGTCTTTGCCTTTACACTTCATTTATTTTTTCCCAGTCTTCTGCTATGTGCCTAATTCACTATAACTTCACTACATCACTGGCACTTATTTTGGAAAATTTGTAAGCTAAATTAAGACTAAGATTCAAATCACGTAGACCTGCAAATATATGTAAATGTAGTTTCTCCAAATTATTGCATTCATTTCTGTTTATCAAACATACTTATTGGCAAAGTCATTATTTACCAATGGCCCATGCCACCTTTCCTTATTTTTATTAATAGGAATTAAATATAGCTATTTAGTAACTCTGCTATTTTTGAACCATTCTGCCAGTTCTTTTATTCATGTGCCTAATTTATAGTATTTATTTTCTCCATCTGATAGAGCTGTAAATGCATTCTTCTCTTTAATCCCTTTGGGCAGTAATAATTTATTCTGGTTTTTATCTGCCCTCATCTTTTTCATGCAAGCATTAACTAGGTTTGCATGCGCTACTTACTTTAGTTTCCTAGGCCCTTCCTAATTTCCACCACAGGCTCTTGATTATTTTTTTTACCCTCACCGAGGGTTTAAAAAAAAAAAATCACAAAGCAGTGCTTCATAAATCCTCTTTGGGTCACATTCGGCCCCTTGCATTTTTCTTTCTCCATGTAATTGTCTTCATTTGAGCTCTTATTGCTGTGTATTTATAATCCAGCCTTCTTCTACATTTCTGGATGATAATCAGGGCCATATATTCTTTGAGACTCCTTCTGTCTAAAGAGGTGGTCAGGGAATTTATCTTTGTTAGCTGAAATGTGCCACTTCCACATAAGCCTATTTGTTTCTTCTCTCTCCCTTGCCTCATTCAGGGAGACTGCAGGGCCTTCTTCCTGCATCCAGAAATTTTCAAGAGAATAATGGAAAAGCAATGGAGGAGCCCCTCTTCCACTTCCAGAGGACATTGATGGGATTCTGTGGGGATTTTCCCTCCACCAGAAGGCAGCAATGAACTCCTTGAATTCCTCTCAAGTTCCATGTGCTCTGGTACCCTTTAGTGATGAAATAAGTATCAGCTATCCTCTCCTTAATTGTGCATTGTGAACTAAGATAGTTCATGGTCACTATAACCAGGCTTCTCTCTCGTATCTTCACTCTCAATCAAAAACAACGAGGAGTCCTTGTGGCACCTTAGAGACTAACAAATTTATTTGGGCATAAGCCTTCATGGGCTATTTCCTCCCCAGTGGTGAGAGAAAGATTCAAGATGTCAAGTATCAGGGGGTAGCCGTGTTAGTCTGTATCTACAAAAACAACAAGGAGTCTGGTGGCACCTTAAAGACTAACAGATTTATTTGGGCATAAGCTTTCGTGAGTAAAAACCTCACTTCTTCGGATGCATCCGAAGAAGTGAGGTTTTTACTCACGAAAGCTTATGCCCAAATAAATCTGTTAGTCTTTAAGGTGCCACCAGACTCCTTGTTGTTTTTGTAGATTCAAGATGAGTTCTCTTCTTTCCGGACTAATAAATCGTGCTTTGCTCAGATTAGGAATCCCTTTGACAAATCATTGTTTAGCTGTGTTGCCCAACACATATCAGAGTAGTTGGTTTCAAATTCCTTGATATATTCGATTCAGGAAATCCTTTTTTCTCGGATTCTCCCCTACAAGCCTGTGGTTCTCCAACAGATGCCCACTATGGTTTCACCTTTGTTTTTCATTGCTTGTATGCTAAGCTAAAGCATTTCACCATTTTTCAAGATCGAGTTGTGTTTCTCGTGTTTTGTAAATACTTTTGACACTCCACCACTTCTTCCCTCTTTTGCGTAGACTGTACCTATCAGTATCATCCTTCCAGCTCTGAGAATCATTCTTCCATGCGTCAGTGCTGCTCACCAGGTGATACTCTCTATCATTTAGTATTACTTCCTAGCTCCTTTTGCTAATTTCCCCTTACTTCTTGCAGTTGTGTATAGAAACTCTCCTTTCATTATATTCACCATTGTTTGATAAATCATTTCTCTTTTCTTTATTCAAATTGAAAATCCATACCAGATTGTTGGAGTTAATTAACCCTCCCTACCTAGTTCACAGCATGTATAAAAAGCTTTGTCACTTGTGAACACATAACTTGTCAAGCCTCCCAGCAGAAGCGGGAGTTCCTTAGATAAAGGAATTTTCTCCCCCTCCCTTACCTCCTTTTTTTTTGTTTTGTTTTTTGTTTCCACATAGGCCAACCAGCTTCCGCTCTCTCCCCAGCTGCTCCCAAGCCAGCTGCATGCTCTTCCTGGCAGGACTACAAAGTGGAGCTTTCTATATGTTTCATTCTTCCTTAGAGCCAGCAGCTGTATGTTCAGCACAGCACAGTTGGGACAACTGGGCTCTGCTCCTTTCCCTTGTGCGGTGAGTTCATTCTGCTTGGAGACAAAGTGAAATGTCTACCTAGCAAGTCTCATTTTGAAGTCCCAGTGGGCATAGAAGGCTAGGGAATGGAGGATGGAAGGAGACCACACACAATGAACAGTGCTGTGGGTGAGACTAGAAATAATTCCCATGCTTGAGAGATTCTGGACAGGGGCACCCCCTTGGCTCCAATTTTTCCTGGCAGTGTCAGAGTGCTTTACCAGCCTGCTTCTCTCATCAGCACTCCTCATAGTGTCTGAAATATAAGCAGAGCAGGGATCCAAACACAGATCACAGTGTGTGTTAAACAGAACACGCAACCTCTCCTCTGCTCAGCTCTCCACTCAGAGAAGGTGCATCAGGCAGAGCAGGGAGCACTGTTGATTATAATGATTAGAGAACACTGGCCTTGATGACAAGGAAGGGAAGAGAGGGGGAGGTCTGGATGAAGACAGCAAAGCAACAAATAAAAGAGAAACAAAAAATTTTCACAGTCCTTTCCAAATCTCTCTCCAGCCAGTATCTGAAACCTGACAGTTCTGCAAAATTGGTGCACTCTCCTTCCCTGCTTTAAAGTAGTAACCTAGTCTACATCTGAGTCTGAAATCCAAACAATCATCTCTCATCACAGGGAACAGTGCGTGTTACCCCTTCCATCTTCTCCTTTCCTCATTCGCACGTGGCATGAGCAAGATCACAATGAAAGTCACCAGCATTCACACTCTCCTCAGCTCTCTGCCCAGGTCTCTTTTGTCAGACTCTACTGAATCAAGTACTAAACATAGGATGGCATTTAATTTGCAGTACAGATTGTATATCATTCCAGAACAGTGATGTACATAGGACATTCTAATATGTGGTATATAACTGTTTGGTAGTGCTGTATTTAGGAAACACTGTAAACTGCTATCCAGCCAATTTCAGATAATAAATTAAAAGCCGTTTCAGTTTTTACATCTGCTCCCACATCTCCCAGCCAATTTACCATCTCATTTTTCTTTAAATATTTCTCTTCTCCTCTGCCTTATTGTGTGAACAGAGAAATGAACAGAGAAAACGGAACAACAGACTGTATAGGGGGAAAACAGAGAAAGTGACTCTGCACTAGAGCTTGTTGAAAAGGGCACCTTTTCACAAATTATACAATTTTCCCACCATTTTTCAATCAGGTTTATTATACACAGAGTGCGGCCAAGTGTCTAAAATCACCAGAAAAAAAAAGAGGAAAGTTATTTTCTCTTATCTCTATCAGAGTAGCTTAGGTATTACTTCAACAATAAGAGGGAAAACATTTTTAGAGCAAAGTGATATTTAAGTTGCATTGTCTCTTTAAATGCAAAGTACAATCTTGGTTTTGGGCACTAATCCCGCAAAGGTATTCTGTGCCATCAGATCCCATAGCCCACATGTGACCCCATTGAACTCCATGGGGCTTCTCACAGGTAAAGGAGTCCACTCACACAGAACTTCTTCCAGGGGTGGGGCCTAGGTTTGGAAATATAAACAGATTTGAACATACATAGGGTTACCATTCGTCCAGATTTACCCGGACATGTCCTCCTTTTTGTACTAAAAATAGCGTCCGGGGGGGATTTGTAAAGCACTCACAATGTCCGGGATTTCCCCCCTCCCCCGGCAGAGCAGAGCGAGCGGCTGGGAGGGCTGCAGGGAAGTCCCGGGCTGGACTCCGGAGCAGCTGGAGAGGACCTCCGCCTCCCCCCTTCCCTGCATTCTGAGCAAGTGTCTCAGCACAAAGTGCAGCCCTCCCCTTTTGCAACTGGGAGCGGTTTCTGCCATGCAGCGTAGCAAAACGGGAGCGAGAGCACTTTGTGCTGATACAAGGGCAGTTCTCCCCTGCAGCCCGGTCCGGACCAGGGACCGGGTTTTGTTGTGCTGGGGAGCTCAGCCACGTGTCCAGCTGGCACAGAGCCCAACACCCTGTTCTGAGCAGCAGGGTCAGGGGGCAGGAGAAGGGGCAGGGAGGTTCTGGAGGGGGCAGTCAAGAAACGGGGGGGGGGCTTTTTGGGGGGAGTGGAGAAAGTTTTGGGCAGTCAGGGTACAGGTAGGGGGTGGGGTTCTGGAGGGCAGTTAGGAGCAGGGGTCCCAGGAGGGGGCAGTCAGGGGACAAGGAGCGGGGTGGGGGGCTGAGAGTTCTGGGGGGGAGCTGTCAGGGGGCAGGAGTGGGGAGAGGGATCGGAGCAGTCAGGGGACAGGGAGCACAGGGGTTTAGATGGGTTGGGAGTTCTGGGGGGGGCTGTCAGGGGGTGGGGAGTGGTTGGATGGGGCGTGGGAGTCCCAGGGGTCTGTCTGGGGGTGGGGGTGTGGATAAGGGTTGGGGCAGTCAGGGGACAAGAGGCAGGGAGGCTTAGATAGGGAGTGGAGTCCTGGGGGGCAGTTAGGGGCAGGGGTCCCAGGAGGGGGCAGTCAGGGGACAAGGAACGGGGGGAGGGGGGAGGGTTCTGGGGGGGCGGGAAGTGGGAGGGGCAGGGGCGGGGCTAGGGCGGGGCTCCTCCCGTCCTCTTTTTTGCTTGCTGAAATATGGTAACCCTAAACATACATAACAACAGCATCTAACCAAATGCTGCCAGATTTCTTGGATACATTTGATTTATTTAACAGGGATGATCATGTGTGCATTTTAGAGAATTTAAAAGTTACATTAAAGAGATAATAAAGTAAAGTAAACATGAGAGTAGAATCATCAGTAGGAAGCATCTGTATAAGAAGACATAAGACAAAGGAATCCTTTGCCTTCAATGTCAGCAGGGATTAGTGTTTGAATCCACATATCCCATTAGAATATTTTAGTCTTCAGAAGACAACCAGATAGATTTGATTTGGGACTGATATTTTAGTTTAAATTTGCTATAACTTCATTTGCAAACAGGATGTATTTTATCATAGGGCCTGTATCTCTACTGCCTTTCCGTCTTGTGCAGTTGTTCACAGCTGTCTCAAGTTTTTTTTGATGGAACATTGGGTTTGCAATTAACTGATTTTTTTTTTTTTCACGGAAAGTGTCTGATTTCCTTAAGACTTTTCCATTTTTTCTTTTTCTCAGAAAACCAATATAACTGAAAATCTTTTGGATGAAAACCTGAGTTTTTTGTTTTCCAGCTGAAACCAAAATGAGTTTTATTGTTGTTGTTGTTTTTTCCTGACAAAAACTCAAACATTTTCCATAGGGAAAAAACCTGCATTGCCCAAACAACTCTACTGCTAAGAATGATAACATTTTACACCCACTTTGCAAACTTCTACACAAAGTCCAAGGCACTGGAAGTAAGACCCAGGGCCTTCTCTGCACTAGACTTTTTCAGCCCCACAATCCTCAATGGTTGTGGCAGGCTTCTTTTGTACACTCGTTATAGCTTCTGTTTGCAGCTTTATAAACATTACAAAAAATACTTCAAGGTAAAAATCATAACAACGGGCTGGGACTGCGGCAACCTTTTAAAACGTGTTGTTTAATTGAAAAGCTGTGAAGCAAAAGCAAGCAGCTTGTTGTTAAATTCATCTGCATGAAACATTTATAATGAAAAGCTCTACCCTGTCTATAGCAGGGACTTTATCCTATGTAGGAAAATTAAAATTAAAAAAAAAAAAGAAAGAAAGAAACCCCAGGCCATTTGCCTGCAAAAGCCAGAATCCTGTAAATGTAGCTTAAGAAAAACAATGTTAACAAATACAATATCACTGTTATCCCAGGCAGTACACTCCCACATAACTGAATTACTGTGAGGAGTGGGGGAAGGGATGCCCTATGAGATGTAATGAATCACCCTGCATCCTGCCATAAGCAGAAATGTAAATAAAAATCAAAGAGACCTTTGTACTGCTGACAGTATGGCATGCCAGGTCACATGGCCTGATATTTTAAGAGGATTAGAGCTAAATCCCTGCAAACTTTGAAATGGCCCAGCCAAGCTTGTGAGCTTTTCAGTTTAAATGGATGCACAGCATGACTTCTATGATCATTTGGAATTTGGAAGGTATAGTGGGGCAAACTCTGAAGCAATGCAAAACACTGTAGTCATTGGTTTTATGTTAATTTGGAGCAACATGGAGGTGATAACTGGGTTAGATGAGACAAGAACAACTAAAATCACATCTTATCACATCTACATAAAAGATCACAAGATAAGAGTTAGATGGGGAGGAAATGTTGTACACTATTTATGGTACCAGGAGCACCATCTCTCTACTTTCATTTTTGTGTTAAAGGAATTAAAAGAACCCAAACCCAACTGGATCATCATAAACTACTTAAATAGCCCATCTGTCACTCCAAGAAGTGCCAAACATGACTTCCAGATGAATGTTACATAAAAGAAGGCTTTTGGGATCACCTGGGAAAGCCTTTTACCAACAAGTCTCAGATGTGAGAACATGCAGGATGCACACAGACTAAATCCATCCACCAGACAGGGAATGTTAGTATTTGTCCAGTAAAACATAGCCACCAGCTGGCAGACAATTGCCACCATGTGAACAAGTGGCAATCCCAATAGCTTGACATAAGAGTATAACATAATGCATTCAAGCTATCATTAAAGGCACAGCGAACAAAAATCTCTCTGCTCCAAGTGCAAGATGTACAAATTCCCATGGTTGTGTTTATGAACATCTGAAAAGGTTCTATGAAATATTACCAAAGCAGCTAGGAAAATAGGTGTTACATAATACATATGAACTACTTTTGAAGCTCAGATTCGAGCCTTAAGGTATTCATAGAACCATAGGGTTAGAAGGGACCGCAAGGGTCATCTAGTCTCATCCCCTGCCAAGACGCAGGGTTTGTTGGGTCTGAACCATGCAAGACAGAGGGCGATCCAGCCTCTTTTTAAGCGACATTAACATGAATATCCCAGAGGTGCATCTCCAGAGCAAGCTGAGCTCAGGGCATCAGCACCATTACCAGCTGGGAGCTGAGCAGCTGTTCTGTCAGAAAGTTTGTAAAGAATCAATAAAACAGGTCAGTGTTGGAGCAGAACCCTTCTGGATTTCAAGAGGATTCTTATTTTCGACCAAACAAGAGCAATTTAAATCATTTATGTAAAAGAACAGCAGAAGGAGGACAATGGATTGATACTTGATAGTTCTGCATGTTTAGTCAGAAATTCAGGCCAATCCTTGATACTTCCCTTTTGTCTTTTACCACAGCCAATGGTGTTTTGTAACAGCTCTGTCATGTCCACTTTCTACCAGCCTGCGTTTAACTCCTGCTAAATGAATTCACAAAGAAACCAAGAGGTAGTTTGACAAAAGAGAAAAATCAGCTGCAGAAGCAATGAATTTTTTAGTGGAAAGAGTATCGAGTTATTAACAGACCAAGATTCCTGGTCTGAAGAAGACATAATACAATATGTATTGGCTACAATACTTGAACTAACTGTTAATTTAAAAAAAATGTTGCCACAAGTGTATTTTACTTGATATTATTCAATGCCAAACATCTTTCCATGTGCTTCATCTGCAAAAGGAGGGAAAACAGGCAGTTGAGATAAACGGGCAATTAGGGTTGGTAGCCAGTTGCAGTTCATTGGCCCAAATTCTCACCTTTATTTCCCCAAGCAGTCAAAATAAGACCAAAAAAAAGGGGGGGGGAGGGAGCTTTTCCTAAAAGATCCACTCAAAATAAAGAGCGGTCTGTTCAACCTAAATAAATATCACGTATGCAAAGGCACAGTGCACTAAGCAGAGTGCCACTGCCCGGTTTTGAGCATCTACTTGAAACCCTTAATTGGTACATTTCACTGTTAATTTCATATTCCCTACCTTTTTCCTGCTTTGCAGGTATCTTTATAAAGCAACCTGTAAATCACTGAACCCACACTTAGGCCTTTATCCAGGGGTTATGATTAGATTTGTCAGTATTCCCAGTTACTCAGAGTGAGAAAACCGGGAAGCAAGTTATCCCTTTGCATGCTGGCTTTGCTATAAACTCTTGTACCTGGTCACAGTGATTTATGGTTCTTCCCTAGGATATTGCCTTTCTTCATTCTCTGTAACAGACTGTGAACTCTCACTGGGAATTTTATTTATGTTAACTGCTCAACTTCTCCCTCCTCCCCTCCAAATGTATCATTGTCTGAAGACAATGGTTTACTTCTCTGCCATCGTTGGGCTGGATGCAAATTTACTCCCTGGACCAAACTGTTGAGTCCAAGTTTCTATCTAGTATGTTGATAATGTGCCAAAGTAAAAGTACATAGTAGATTTGGAGGTCTCAGTGTCTAAACTCACATAAGTGCTCGGAGAGTTTTTTCTGTCTTATGAAGCTACCACTATCCTTTTAAAATATCTTTTGTGCATAAATTGAGGTGCAGCATTTCAAGATCAATCCTTCCCCAACAACCATTCATATAAGAGTACCAAAAAGCAGTGCATTTTGTAAATGATCTCCAAGCCACTATTTCCTCTATACCTTGTGTGTGTCTGTCAACCTACACCCTGGACGCTGCTAGTTTTCCAGGGCTCTATTTATCTTATGGCCTACTTGTGGTTACTTAGAATAATACTCCTATAGCTTTGGAACTGTTACTGACACAAAGTTCCCTGATGGACAGTTTTCTTTTATGTGCTAGGCCAGAGGCACATAGATTTTGCCCAAAGGAAAAGAAAGCCACACTGGGAGTCCCAGATCTATGTCTGTTTTTTATAAGAAGGGAGCAGATTGCAAGAGGGCTCATCATTACAACACAGATGTGGCCTGTGGAGATTTCAGCCTGGTTCTCCACTGCTTTGGATGACAGGAAGTCAATTATACCTATGCGACATGAATGCAAATTGGATCCAAACCACTACTGAATCAGAATTCACCACTCACACCAATGGCAAAGCTACAACGAAAGTAGAGAAACTGGCCCTTCGGCTCAACATAGGTTGAAGCCCACTTACATCAAGAAGGAACATCAGCAGTGGGGACTGTAGTCTCAGTAGACTGCAATTCCGTATTGATAACGAGGGCTGATGTGGTCTCTTCCATTTGTATGCAATATAGATGTGACTCTGGGGTCCAGCCTAGTTTTTCAAATGGCAGATACTCAGCACTTTAACTTGAAAAATCCAGAAGAGGCCTGATTTTCAGATTTCAGAGTAGGACACCTCATTGTTTTTGCTGATTTTCAGAGTTACCCCAAAAATAAGACCACTCCAAATCACTAGTCACTTTTGAAAATTGATGTCTTAGTGCTTAAAATCTACATATTTCAGTGTAAGACAAGAGAATAAAATAGCATGTGAACCAAAGTAATATATTTGCAATACCGACAAGCCAAAGCGCCCCATATTAAAACCACATTATAGTATGCCTGCTGCCCTTGGTGTCCCGCATTCACAAGCACTTGGAGCACTAATCAAGTGCTAGCCTCTCCTGGGTACTTAGGTAGCATCTTTACATGGCAGAAGAGTGTTTACTCATTTAAATTTGCATGACATCAACATAAGCCCACCTAACAAAATGCAGCAGAAAGAGAAGGCAAATTAGCTTCTCTGGGGTTAGAAGTGCATTATGGGTAGCAATTAGGACATACCTGCACTAATCATGAGCCAACTGGGCAGGCTCTCAAATTAATGAGTCTGTGTGTAAAATGAAGACAGTAATACTTCCTAGGAATCGACCCCTTTGGCTGCAGTGGAGGACGAGCAGCTTAAGTTCTCAAGGCAACAGAGTCAGCTTTCTGTGCTCTAATTTAGGGATTGAATGGATTGTCAAGATCTGTATTATGCTACTGGAGAAGTACACGATGCCTTGTACCCTGCTAATCCTCTCTCCGACACACACACCCCCACCCACTCCACCCCACATAGTTCTGGAAGTTCTGCCAGGTTAGATTTTCTTTACTCAAAGGGATGCAAACAGAGGGAGAAAAATAGAAATCTGAGACATGTGTAGCAAAAAAAAACAATTAACAGGGCTCTGTGTCATCAGGTTGCCCGCATTAGGCTATTTCTGGCCAGTGTCCAGTTGGGTAGGTAAGAGCCTCCCAGGAAAGGAGCTGAGTTATCTGGCACTTTAGAAACCGGAAAGCTCTATAAACCAGCATTTCAGGAGGGAGTGCAAGGCGTGGGCTCTGGGAGGGAGTTTGGGTGTGGGAGGAGGCTCGGGTCAGGGGGTTGGGGCACTGGAGGGGTTTTGGGGTGCTGGATCCAGGTGGTGCTCACTTCGGGTGGCTCCCTGCAAGTGGCAACATATCTGGAGAGGTGCAGCCAGCAGCTCTGCACACTGCCTCCACCCACAGGCGCCACCCCTGCACCTCCCATTGCCTGCGGTCCCCAGCCAATGGGAGCTGTGGAGCCATCCCTTCGGGTGGGGGCAGCGCACAGAACCCCCATGGCCATTTCTCCACCTAGAAGCATTAGCCTCGGCCAATGGGAACTGCGGGTGCGGTGCCTGCAGTCGGAGGCAGCACACAGAGCCACCTGGCCACACCCTTTGGACATGTTGCCGCTTGTGGGGAGCCACCCAAGGTGAGCGCCACCTGGATCTGGTACCCCAAAACCCCTCCCATGCCCCACCACTCTGCTCTGAGCCCCTTCCTGCACCCAAACTCCCTCCCAGAGCCTGCGCCCCACAGCTCCTCCCAGCCCTGAGCCCCCTGCTGCACCCAAACTCCCTCCCTCTTAGATAACCAGAATTTTTGACTTACTGCCACCCTCCATTCCCCCAATATGCCAGATAACAAAGCTTTTACTTTATATAGATTTCATGGTGGAGACCAGCATTTCTCAAATTGTGGGTTATTTTAGTGGGGTTGCAGTATTGCCACCCTTACTTCTTTGCTGCCTTCATAGCTGGGCAGCCGGAGAGCAGCAGTGATTGACTGAGTGCCCAGCTCTGGACACAGCACCCCACCAGCAGCAGCCCAGAAGTAAGGGTGGCAATACTATACCAGACCATCCTTACATGTGTGCTGCTGCTGGCAAGCTCTGAAGGCAAGCGCCACCGTCAGCAGCAGCTCAGAAGTAAGGGTAGCAATGCCGCCACACCCCCTACAATAACCTTGCAGCCCCCCCCCAACCCCCCCCAACCCCCCTCCTTTTTGGGTCAGGACCCCTACAATTACAACACCATTAAATTTTAGATTTAAATAGTTGAAATCATTAAATTTACAATTTTTAAAATCCAATTTCACAGTCATAGACCAAAATGGACCATGAATTTGGTAGGGCCCTACCTATTAGCCCCCACTCCAAAATTTTAGGATCTTTCCCATCAGTAATTTCTTCCCCCCTTCTTTTCCCTTTGGGGTCATCTCTCCCTCGCCAATATTCTCACTTCTTCCTCCTCTTCTGTCTCTCCCCTTCTTTCCCCACCCTCACTCATTTATTTACTACTTCTTTCCTTCTTTATCCTCTTGCTCTCTCATCTGACTTTCCCTTTCTCACTACTTGACTTCATCCACCAGTCTCACCCTCTACTCATACCTCTTTTGCACCTACCTCCATATTGCATAAAGATGCCCTGCTGCTCCTACTGTTCACAGATTCCATACATGCATACCTCAACACCACCCATTCCTCAGAAGGACAGGGAGCATATTTTTCAGGAATATTTGTAGCAAAATGTATCTTCATGTTTGCTTACCAAGTCATGTTGCCTCCATCCTTATAGTTAAGAGGAGAGAGTTTTTGCATAAAGGAGGCTTTCCCCTCTCCAGTAGCCATGTTCTGTGCTGCACACATACCCTTGGAACATAGAGTTTATCACAGGCTCAGGGAGAATCATTTGTGGGAGTTCCTTGATAGCACACTGGGCGTTTATTCCAAGATACAGACTCTAGTTCCACCTCTAGAAGTAGCATAACGATCTGAACAAAGGCCTGCTCATTCCAGTCAAGAAAGGGTGGGACTTCAAACCAGCTACAACCAATAAGATGCTGAAAGTGTAATATTAATTGCTTGTATTGTTGTTATGGTGCAGTAGCAGATAAGCCAGTGCGCTGACCACCAACATCAAGTAGCATACTTATTTTTATCACCCATGTACTATGATGAAGAAGATTAAAACAACCCCCTCCCCTGACATCCCAACATAAGCATATCTAAACTATACCTACAATAAAAACCTACTATAAACTACAGCATTTCCTCAAATCTGGGGGGAGGGGATAGGTGGAGCGGGGCTAAAATTTGGATTTTTATTTAAACCTAGAACCCAATCTTGCAAGATGCTCTATGCAGGCAGACCCCACAGAAGTCACCAGGGGTTTCCCTACACAGTACTGGGGCCTAGAGAGAATCCCATTGAGCCATGTACCCCTTAACCCTCATGCAGCCCTTCCTCCAACCTACCTGGTATTGTTTCTTCTTGCAGGTATGACTGGCAACCTATGGCATTTCTGGTGAAAGAACTGTTCTTCCCTCTAGTATCTTTAGGGATTCACCAGAAAAGGCCACAAAATCACTCTACTAGTCTCATGGTTATTTCTGAATTCCTGCTCAGAGAAATACCCTAAAATACACACCAAACAACCCTAAGAGAAAAGAAGTCAAAATGGCTTCTACTAATGCTTCTGACCTTATGGGTTAGGTTCAGCAAATCAGGGAATCAAAATCAATACAATGGGGCTTTTTTGACCAATTAACCAATGATTCCAGTTCAAAATTTGATTCAGAGGTGGGGAGGGGAGGAATTGTCTCACAACATGTTTGCAGTCATCCTGAGAGAAAACATTTTATTTTGTAGTAACATTACTTCTGTGTATGAGGTTTTTGCAGACAGGAACTTTTCAATTAAACACATTGTCATTAGGGATATTTGACCCAGCTCCATTATTAACACATATTAACCTCAGTCATTCATGTCCATCAATTATCAAAGACCGTCTGTACCCTTTGCAAGGGAGCTAGTGTTATAGTACAGATACTATATTATTAGTGTTATAGTACAGATAGTATACAGACTAACACGGCTTCTACTCTGAAAAGTGTTATAGTAGGTCTTCAGTGCCCACTCCTCCTCCATCTCCAATCACAATGTATTTGTTAGGAGGAAGGAATAGGCTTGCTTGACATTCCAGTCCCCTGACCCCTGTAAAGAAGAAGAGATTTGCCTTTCTTTCCCCTTGTAGTAGGTGGGGAAGGGGTCTATCTGAGAGATATTCAAACGTCTCTCTTTGTTCCCACACCTGCCTACTCAGCTCCTTGTGGCTGGCTAGGAGGAGATGGGCAGCTGATTCTTGAGCTTCCAGAGGCAGCAACAGGGTTTGTATCATTATAACATGAACAGTGTTGATTTTCAAAATAATATAAAATGTTTCAAGCTGTGCTAAATAGCAGTTGCCCATAATGACTTTTTTAAACTATTACAAAAATATAAAAATAAAATAACGTAGTAGACTATTTCAGCTGTCATATATGTCATGTACTGCTGCTACAGCTACTGACATGGCATGAAATAATGTGAAAATAATAAAAATATAAAATTTTAAAAAACAAAATACAATTGGAAATTAATAATTGTATTTCAAAACAAAATTTTCCTGAAATGAAATTTTTCAAAATGAAAAAACTTTGTTTTGGGAAAATTTGCTTCTGTGGCAAATTTCATCAAAATCAATACATTTAATTAAAATGGCATTTTCTGATAGAAAACTGAGGGAAAAATTTTCCAACCAGCTCTACTCAGGTCATCATGGGGGAAACAATTTGCTTTCTGTGCTCAGGTACCACAGTGATGGGCTCCTTACATAAGATCAGACTGAAGTATATGTGTGTCCCCTCCCCCTTCAAGTCCCTTCCTCTCCTGGCAGTCAAATGGGAACAAAGTGAGGAGAAGGAGCAACTATACATGAATGGAATGGATCAGCAAGAGGGAGAGGAAAATGTCTGCCGGTCAGAAAGTTTTCTCCTCCAGGATTAGCTCGTGAGGTGAATGAATTAAAACAAGTTTTACAAATAGGAGACAACCTATTCTGGTTGATACCTGCCACTGTAACAAGTGGGGGTAGTGTGCTACCTTCTCCACAGCCTTCCCCAGTTCTCTCAAGTAGCTGCTGCACATCCTGTATACACCACTTCTGGTCTCTGTAAATGAGCCCTTTAAACCTGTGTGAGGTCTATGCAGGGGGCTAGCCCCTCTTTTCCAGACAACAAGTAGGGCTTTGGATCTTGTCACTAGAATGAAAAAAAGGGGAGGCTTGAGATTGGAAGCCCAGAAAGCTACAGGGGTTGGAGAGAAATATCATCTAAGACATGGCTAGGGCATATTGTGTTTTTGACAAAGGCTGAAAAAGGGTGTTAAGGACAATCACCACTCTCATTCCCCCTTTTGGCTCCAGCTGTTGCTTTCTCTGTTTCTCTTTCTGATATTTCTTTTGCCCAAGTTTTGCCCAAGTTTTTCCCCGTCTTTCTTTGGATATTAATAGGCTGTGGCCTGCACACTGGTCCCTCATTGCACTTCACTGGCATTTATGTTTGCCCTTCAGTGAACTTGTACTTGCTACCGCCCTACAGGAAAGAGAGAGAACTTCCTGGACAAACCCCTCTGCATTTGTTAATTCTGATAGTGTTAGGGTGACCAGACAGCAAGTGTGAAAAATCAGGACAGGGGGTGGGGGATAATAGGAGCCTATATAAGAAAAAGACCCAAAAATCGGGACTGTCTCTATAAAATCGGGACATCTGGTCACCCTAGATAGTGTTTGTGAACCATTTGTGCCTCTATGCAAGGAGCTGAATGAATATGGAAAATTCAGTCATACAGTGCCTGGCCTTCCTTCCCCACCCACCTCCTCTCCCATACTCTTTATTGACTTTTGATAAAAGGGGCAATATTGAGTTTGAGTCTCTCTGTCCTCAGATTCCAGCTAACTGTAGTGCGGTTAAAACAAAGAAGAAAGGAGTGAAACACTAAAGGCAAAGTAAGGGACATGAGCGTGGTTCAAGATGGACAAAGAGAGAAAGGTTTTTATGCTGTACCTCCTAGGAGAAGACCTACCTCAGGCGGGAGACAAAGGTAGCTTTAAGACAACCTTTCAGCCCCCAACATAAATTAGGACAGCCTTATGGACTACTCTAACGTATGGCAGCCTTACCCAGGCTGCCTAAGGTCTGCCCCACAGCCTAGTATTCCCACATTGTGCTATGGGCTGCCCCTCCTGCCCACATGTTGACCAAAGACTGAAGAAAAGTGTACAAAGCTCCTGTAGTAGGGGACTTTGCAGCTGGCTTCTTGTGGTTCTTTAATGGCTTTTTCGTACAGGAACTAATGCGGGAGAAAATTCCCTTTGAACCATCTTCTTCTCCAATGACACAATCCTTCCATTGACTTCAGTGAGAGGCTGAGAGCGCTCAGTTCCTCACAGGAAGCACTCAATATCCGACATAAGTAGGCCCAGAGTCATTAGTTCCAATCTAGACCAGATTAGTATTGAATGAAAGCCATTTCCATCAAATTGCTGATTGGGGACAACTGTGTAAAAGTTAGTGCTCTCTGACTAGCCCTTAATGGATGGGTGTCCCCATTTGTCAAAACCCCATCAGCGGTACTGTCAGCAATCTCAGTAGGGAGCCATGGAGCTGGTAAAAGGACATATATATGTATTTCTAGGAGTGGTTTCTCAAGGTCAATACATATTAGCAGAGCTTTGTGGGGAAGCTTGCACTGCAGCTGTCTGGGTTGTCTGCCTGAAGAGAGCAATTCAGTCTCCATGCTTGTTATGCTAGCATTATTTCATGACCATAAAATGTACTTAAGAAATGGCATTCCTCTTGCCTCCCTTCATTTCTTTGCTGTCTATAAATGACATGAACAATGCGAGTTAGGGGCCACACTTGTTAAAAACCAAAACCAAAACACAGGTTAAGGGAGATTGGAAATGTGCAAGGGGGTTTCTTCTTTAGACAAACACAGAAATGTATATCGCTTATTTAATTTGTTAGGCCATAGGCCTATTTGGTTGTCGTTCTGTATTCTGAGCTTGCTGAAATTCAGTTTTTCTCTTTAAAAATAATATTTAAAAAATACTGAATGTGCAGTTAAAGAAATCTGCGGCAAAGTCAGATCTGTCTCTCTCCCTACATACTTATATAGCATTCATCACTATAATGTCTGATTTCAATGGGACTGCACAAATATGCACCAATTCTGTAAACACGTAAGCACACACTTTACACACCTGAATAGTCCCACTGAAGCCAACAGAATTACTCACGTGTAAGTCTTGGCAGGATAGAAGCCTACAGAAGGCCAAAACCTGATGCTTTGTTTCCACAGAGCATGGTGCCTAGAGCAGTACATTTACCCAATCAAGCAATACAATCTATACAGAATACAATGTGTACATAAAATCACTACGGTTATTGTCACTTAGCCCTGCATGCACACTACTACATTAAAATCTTCTGAAAAGGAAAGTTTGTTCTGAGGACGTTCACGTTTCAGGGAAGGGTACTGATTAAGATAGGCAGAAAGACATATCATGCCAAGTTTTATTTGTATATGCTTTCTGTTCTTCACTGTTTTGTCAAGCACCCTGCAGCATAGTTCAGTGATAGCTGGTAGTATTTGAAAGAGTGGGTAAAGGATGTCAAACTGAGTACACAAGAATGAAGGCATTGGCCTCAACTACAGGATACTCTAGTTGATTTAAAAGATAATTCAATGATACAAGCCTTCAATCAGCTGCTCTGCTGAGAAGATACTTTTTCTCCCCTCCTCCTTTACGTGTTCTGAATGTGTGGTGGGGGCCCCAGGCATCTGTTCACAGACTTTTTCCTTTCCTGCTGTGGAGAGAGAACATCTCATCTGCCTGAAACATGGAGGTAGGACACCGGGCCACGCTAATTAGCTGTGAAAGAATTTTCTTGCTCTCCTTTATTCTTGGCATGCCCTTTTTTCTTCTCCTGCTTCTTAAATCTCTCCCAGCTATGCTGCCTCAGGACAGTTGAAGCCTGCATGACAAGGTGCAGGATGTTCAGGATTTGCCTCTGCTCAGTGCTGATTCTCTGTGGGTTTGCTGCTCTGCTGCTGGGAGCGTGGGCTCTGTGCTAGGCAGAGATGGAAGCTGTGTCTGCTCCGAGATCAAGATGATCACCTCCTCATTACCCCAGTTTCCGGTCCATTGGCCTTTGGAACAACAGTCTTGAGGTCACTCTCAGTGCAGGCTCCAGCAGGGCTCTTTGCTACACCCACTCAGAAGCCGGGGTTGTTTCATCCTGGATGAGTCTTGGCTCATAATTGGCTCTAAGCAATTCATGATTTTTGTGATATTTTCATGTATACTGTATATACTGTACATATTTATCTTGCCACATGTAAAGTGACTTAATCACAAAAGGATAAATAAATCCTTCAGATCCTGAGGGATAAAAATATGGTCTCCTCAAAATCAATCTTCATTGGCCTGTAGGGTAATTATGGATTATTTACTGAGATCCTGTCTCCCACTCAGAGGGCAGAAATTTCTGTGCTGCCTGGCGCTAGTAAATTAAATAACATGCAAGGTGCTTTATCATTATTACAAGTCATTAGTTCTTTCCCTGTTTAAACTTGCCCTTTCCACAACACACATTTTTTATGCGGGCGTCGGGATGGCACTATACACTCTCATCACAACTGTATTTGTAAATTAAGCATCGTACCCAATCAATACTACACAAAACAAAACAAAACTCTAAACTAAAGGCACAAGGTAAGCCAAATAAAGGCAGCCAAAAAGGACAAAGGACTCAGCTTATGTAGCCAGGAAGGTCAGGAATTTTTATAAGCAGTTGTAATGTTCTCTCTCCTATTCCTATTTTGCTGACAGTATCCCATCTTTTGTCCCCCCTTGCCTCTAAGATCAGTCATTCTGAATGGGGAATATGTGAGGATCTTTGATATCTGACATGACAGCTGGACCCCTGGAAAGTGAGAGTGCATCTCAAAATCCTTTTACTTACAGGTGGGAAAGTGTTACTGTGCTGCCCTCTTATGGCCATAACCTCACATTCATTCAAGGACATAGAGGTTTAATAAATTAAGCACCATTTTCAGTCTGCACCAGTCACAATAAATAGGCTTTACACTAAAATCCAATGTCTCCCTTCCCCTTCCTTTGCAAGGACACTCAGTACTGTACAGCGAAAGCATGAATTACTGAATGCTTTGGATCTGCTATCCAATTTGGAATATTTCGTTTAAAGCTGAGAGTGAATTATGCCCCGTTACTGCACTGACAGACCTCAGGCTGATACTGTCAGTGACTTGTAAAATAAAGCAACTCAGCCTAATTGGATAAAAAAATGTAACTTTTACTGAAGAAAGCTATGATACATGTTAGTCTCCTGTCCCTATAAATTTTAGCTAGTACAAGTCTGATACTCCCTGTTCTATTATAGTTTGCAGAGCCATTACATGGAATCACTTAGGCTTTTTCAGTAGCTGCCCTGTGCTGGGTTTCTTATTGTTGTTCATCTACACTGTCAAAAAGCTAAAGCCAGCATCCTAATCCCAGCATGGCTGTTTGAGCTCTGTGCTTTCATACATCCAGCTTTGTGCTTTAATAGACACCACAAGAGCCCCTACAAAAGGTGAAGGGAAGGAGGAGGCTGCATTCCATGGCCTAGTTGTTGTTCTGCCCACTCCCAGCTCCAGAGCTTGACCTTGAAGTTTGACAGCTAAAGCAGCAGCAACATAATGGCAACCAGAACGGGGAGGGAAGACACGCCTGCACAGCCCAGTGCGGGCCAGGATCTATGCTAGCTTGTCAAGCCACATAAATATTAAAACATAGTTAAGCTGACATATTGCCCCATCTGTAGTGCATCTCTAACACAGCTAGCTGCTCTTTGATGTCTCTGACCTCCCTGTATTGATAATTGGAAGTTTGTGTCTGGAATTACTACCCTGTTTGTGAAAGATCTCATCCTGTAGGAAATAACCAGACCAGGGAATCCCAGTATGACACTGAATGAAGGGGTCAGGGATGCTGCTGCCTTCCTTCTTTGTCTGCATCAGTTGTATTATAGCACTCCCGCGATGCCCCCAGATCATTACTGTCCTAGGTTCTCACATGGGGCCTCACTTTCCCCAGCAGAGATAATTTCTAAAGCACTTTGAGATCTACAGATGAAAAGTGCTATGTAAGAACTAGGTGTTATACAAACACCTAGAGCAGTGGTTCTCCACCAGGGATCCTCTGGGGGGGGGGGCTGCCAAAATCAACCAGAGAGCAGTGCCGGCCTTAGACTTGCTGGAGCCCAGGGCAGAAAGCCAAAGCCTGAGCCCCACTGCCTGGAGCTGAAAATCGAAGCCCGAACAGCTTAGCTTTACAGAGTTCACTGTGGTGTGGGGTCGTGGGCAATTCCTCTGCTTGCTACCTCCTAACACCAGGGATCTGCAACCTTTGGCATGCAGCCCGCCAGGGTAAGCTC
This sequence comes from Trachemys scripta elegans, assembly GCF_013100865.1. Lineage (NCBI taxonomy): Eukaryota > Metazoa > Chordata > Testudines > Emydidae > Trachemys > Trachemys scripta. Next base: position 206,247,744 of record NC_048299.1, read on the forward strand.
CCTGGCGGGCCGGGCCAGTTTGTTTACCTGCCACGTCCACAGGTTCAGCCGATCGCAGCTCCCACTGGCCGTGGTTCGCTGCTCCAGGCCAATGGGGGCTATGGGAAGCGGTGTGGGTTGAGGGATGTGCTGGTCGCCACTTCCCACAGCCCCCATTGGCCTGGAGCAGTGAACCGCAGCCAGTGGGAGCTGTGATAGGCCAAACCTGCGGACACGGCAGGTAAACAAATTGGCGTGCCAAAGGTTGCCGATCCCTGTCCTAACACGGTCCCTGGCTTTTAATCTACTGGATATGCAGAAAAACAGTTGTGACCCAGGTAGGCCATGGAATTTTTATAGCATGTTGGGGCGAGGAAGTGCTCAGAAAGAAAAAAGATTGAGAACCCCTGACCTAGAATACATCTATGCGGCAATCCGGAGGTGTTATTGCAGCACATGTAGACATACCCAAGCTACCTCAGGCATGTCTACACGAACTGCAATCATACCTCCTGATTGCAATATAGACATACCCTTAGTAAGACATTGACCTGCAGGGCCAGGACTTGCGATCTAATAATTACTAATTCCTTCTAGTAAAGAGGATGCTGGGGCATATCTACTTTTCAGACGCTTCGACAGATGGATCCAACTCATTGAACAATTCTTTATCCATGGCAGGAGCCAAACGGGAACAACAAGAGAACTTCAGTGCAATGGAATGGTCCAGAGTTCAGAAGGGCAATAGATTAAGCAAGTCTCAGTGCATACCGCACAAACATGTACATAGAACCAACAGCTATGCCTCCTTCAGGAGGCATGGGCATTGGGCTGGGGTGCAGGAGGGAGAAATAGTTAAGAGGTAGAATTAATCTGTATGTACAATGTAAACATTTTTAATCATTTGTTTGATTTTGGATTTGGAGGTAGACTGCAGCAATATTACAAATATGGTTATGCACAGAGAAAGTCATTCAAGAAAAATATCAGACTAAGCAAATGATGTACACGTCATGAAGGAGATAGATATGGTCTGAATCTCATTCACACTAATACCTCTTTACACTGCTGTAATGATGTAAAAGAGCATTGGTGTAAATGCAGATTAGGCTCACAGAATCCCCACGAGGGCCGGTTCTAGGCACCAGCAAAACGAGCTGGTGGTTGGGGCGGCACATTTTTAGGGGTGGCACATTTTTAGGGGCGGCACGGTCGGCGCCAGAATGCCGCCCCTAAAAATGTGGCCCGGCTGCCCTAGCTCATCTCCGCTGCTGCCGCTTGCAGCTGATTTGCGCGCCACTGCTCGCCCTCCCTCCCAGGCTCTCAAAGCTGGGAGGGAGGGGGAGATCCCAAGCAGCCGTGGCGCGTGAAACAGCTGATTCGCACGCCGCTGCTCCCCCTCCCTCCCAGGTTTGAGAGCCTGGAAGGGAGGGGGAGACTCCGAGTGGCCGCGGCGCGCACGCCGCTTCTCCCCCTCCCTCCTAGGCTTGAGAGCCTTGGGGGAAGAGGCAGGACTGGGGATTTGGGTAAGGGGGGGGGGGGGGGGGGGGGGGGGGGGGGGGAAAGAAAAAAGGGGGGGGGGGCGGCCAAAATTGTTTTTGCTTAGGGCGGCAAAAATCCTAGAGCCGGCCCTGATCCCCACACACATAACTTTCACACATTCAGCTAAAATAACATCACATACTGTACTCATATTCTTACCGGTGAAAAGTCACTGATAAGATCCGAAGCTGCCAAATGCAGATTTGAGCAAGCCACCAGATTTCCAGACGTTGCAAGCTACTTGTTCTTAGCTCCCTCAGCCATCAGATTATATTAATTCTAAAAGGAACCTGGATGCCAGATTTATTGGTAAACAAATCTGGAAGTAAAAAATAAAATCCTAAAACACAGATGCTGATGAAATTGTTTAGAAAGAGGCCTGTTTAGTATTAGAAAGCAGGCAAACCAACAAGGTATTTACATGAATAGAAAGGGAAAAAATTCTCTCTCCAATCTTGGTATGTATTTTAGCACTGGTCAGCTTCTTCACCTTCTTTAGTGTTTCTCTTTTTGAAATGTATTTTCTCCAGGATATCTTAGTTCACAGAGGCTTTTTTATTTGTTGGTTCTGTGTTATGTTGGTTTTAAAACAACAAATGATATTGCTGAACTGAGCAAGAGAATTAGGAGACATGTCTGAGATCACACAATAGGTTAGTGGGTAATCCTACTTTGAACCAAGGGGTTTCTAATTACTAGACTTTTGCTGCTACCATCTGTGCTGTCTCCTGTGGCTTTGGCCTGGTATAATATCAGCTGAAAATTGCTGTAAAGATTGCATGGGTGAAAATATGATCAAGAGGAAAAGATGAGTTATCAACTATCACTTACGAGTCAAAGCTTGTGACTTCTAAAAATGTATGAACTGGACTATATCCTAATGTATTTGACATTCACAAAAGGATTAGTGGTAGCCGTGTTAGTCTGTATCAGCAAAAAAAAAAAAATGAGGCGTCCTTGTGGCACCTTAGAGACTAACAAATTTATTTGGGCATAAGCTTTCGTGGTCTAGAACCCACTTCGTCAGATGTATGAAGTAAAAAATACGGGAGCAGGTATAAATATATGAAAGGATGGGGGTTGCTTTACCAAGTGTTAGGTAAGTCTAATGAGATAAATCAATTAACAGCAGGATACCAAGGGAGGAAAAATAACTTTTGAAGTGGTAAGAGAGTGCCCATTACAGACAGTTGACAAGAAGGTGTGAGTAACAGTAGGGAGAAATTAGTATTGGGGAAATTAAGTTTAGGTTTTGTAATGACCCAACCACTTCCAGTCTTTATCCAGGCCTAATCTGATGGTATCCAGTTTGCAAATTAATTCCAGTTCTGCAGCTCCACATTGGAGTCTGTTTTTGAAGTTTTTTTGTTGAAGAATTGACACTTTGAGGTCTGTTATTGAGTGACCAGATAGATTGAAGTGTTCTCCTACTGGTTTTTGATTCCTGATGTCAGGTTTGTGTCCATTTATTCTTTTGCGTAGAGACTGTCCGGTTTCGCCAATGTATATGGCAGAGGGGCATTGCTGGCACATGATGGCATATATCACATTGGTAGATGTGCAGGTGAACGAGCCCCTGATGGTGTGGCTGATGTGGTTAGGTCCTATGATGGTGTTCCTTGAATAGATATGTGGACAGAGTTGGCACTGGGGTTTGTAGCAGGGTTTGGTTCCTGGGTTGGTGTTTTTGTTGAGTGGTGTGTAGTTGCTGGTGAGTATTTGCTTCAGGTTGGGGGGCTGTCTGTAAGCGAGGACTGACCTGTCTCCCAAGGTCTGTGAGAGTGAGGGATCATCCTTCAGGATAGGTTGTAGATCCTTGATGATGCGCTGAAGAGGTTTTGGTTGGGGGCTGTAGGTGACGGCTAGCGGTGTTCTGTTACTTTCTTTGTTGGGCCTGTCTTGTAATAGGTGACTTCTTGGTACCTTTCTGGCTCTGTCAATCTGTTTCTTCACTTCACCAGGTGGGTATTGCAGTTTTAAGAATGCTTGCTAGAGATTCTGTAGGTGTTTGTCTCTGTCTGAGGGATTGGAGCAAATGCGGTTGTATCTTAGAGCTTGGCTGTAGACAACGGATCGTGTGATGTGGTCTGGATGAAAGCTGGAGGCATGTAGGTTAGTATAGCAGTCAATACGTGAAAGCTTATGCCCAAATAAATTTGTTAGTCTCTAAGGTGCCACAAGGACTCTGTTTTTTTTTACAAAAGGATTAATCAACTCTCAGAAATGGCTGCTAACGGTAATAGTATCTTACCCTCAGATCTCTGAGCACCTAATGACAGCCATGCCTTTGATATTATGGTATTTTCTTGTGTTTCACTGGTGGAATGTGTTGTCATTTAAAATCCTGGTGGGAGTATGGTGTGGGTGGAATTCTGGAATAGGCCGCATTTTCACTTGAGGCCTTTCAATCAAATTCACTTTAATTTACCTCTTAATAAAAAAAGCAGTTGTTATTTTTTTACATTTGCCTCAACACTCTTGCTAACCGCTACTTCACACACAACAGGTATTTTCTGCAGTTGATTAAATTAGTCATAAGCATTTGTTGGCTCTCTCACTAACAAATGTGACTGTGCAGTGTGCAGGAATGAGGCAATTGCCATTCAGAGTCACGCTTTCAGGAGGTTTCATTAGCACTGTAAACGCATCTAATAAAGCTACTAAAATGATAGAGAAATACATAATTTATTTAGTCCACATACCTGCTTTCAGCTTGTGCTCCTGTAGAGCCCTGAAGTTCTGAACAGTTGTGGCGAATTTTAGGCCCAGATCCTCCAAGGGTATTTAGGGTCCTATCCTTCATTGATTTCAGTGGAAGTTAGGAGTCTAGATACCGATGGGGCTCTGACTCTATAGCTACATCTACACTACAGGGGGGAGTCGATTTAAGATACGCAAATTCAGCTACGTGAATAGCGTAGCTGAATTCGACGTATCACAGCCGACTTACCCCGCTGTGAGGACGGCGGCAAAATCGACTTCTGCGGCTTCCTGTCGATGGCCCTTACTCCCACCTCCGCTGGTGGAGTAAGAGCGTCGATTCGGGGATCGATTGTCGCGTCCCAACGGGACGCGATAAATCGATCCCCAAGAGGTCGATTTCTACCCGCCGATTCAGGCGGGTAGTGTAGACCTAGCCTTACTGTTAATGGTTTAGCTGAGACATTTCTAGGTCTCTGCATGTCCCTACATCCCAAAGAAAATCACGGGAATACTTAAACTGGTGCTTATTGCCGCATGCCAGTTCTATCACATCTAAAGGAAGGATGATTTAGACAAGTTGGTATGCATTGTGTCTCTTGTGTCTGACATGAGGGAGAAGAGTATTATATCTGGACAGGTAGCTGTTTATTATGGAGCTGTCAGTATTCGACTGTTGTCATGTCTATCACTGGAATTTGCTCACCATATCAAAAGTGAGTTGCAAAATTAGAAGAGAAGAGGAAAAGAGGTTTGACAGCAGTGAATACACCTGTGTTCCCTAAATACTCCTGTATACCCTAACAGGAGCTCCTGCCCCAGTGACCTTGCAATATGGCATCCAAACACCTTGGCAGGGAATCAGAATACTGCCCTATTCACACACTAACCAATTCCATGCCACATGAACTTCTGCACCCACCTGCTATTTGAAATGGACTTTGGACACAAGAGAGAGGGGGAGCTATTTTGCACCAGCTGTACATGGCTGACCATACATGACCTGACAGCTGGAGTACACAACAGTTACTCCCCTTTCCTGACTCTGACACACTCCCACCACTGGAGGTTGTAAGGAGGGAACCGAGAGAGCTAGCTCCACCAGCTCTGTGCCTGCTGAAGATTCCCCTGCTCTGGAGAATCCCAGACAGGACATTTAAGGGAAGCACCCTCTCTCTTTGATACACTTGAATGGTGCGAGGAGTTGAGAGGGGCTGAGAATCTGGTCCAAAATCTCTATGTAGCATGGCCCCATGACATCTTTGGAACATCCCTACATTCATCAAACAGGGGCTATAGCTGTGGTCATCAGAACCAGTCATGACATTCAAAAGTATTCTGTGGTCTGAGGAATGGGAGATAAAATAGCTCTAGAATATAATATAGGACCAGATCATCTCCGCACCCCCCCATCTTCATGGGCGAAGGGGATGAAAGCCAGAAGACTGCGGGAGTGCTGCCTCTACAGCTTTGTTTCCCCTGCCACTAGAAAAGCCCCTCCATGGAGCGAAATGGTGATCTGGATCTGTTATGTGAACGGCTAGCCAGGACCAAAGATAGGAGATAGTTGGATGGACAAGCTTTAGTCCCATCCACTAAGCCAGTGTTTCCCAAACTTGGGACGCCTCTTGTTCAGGGAAAGCCCCTGGCGGGCCGAGCTGGATTGTTTACCTGCCGCGTCCGCAGGTTCGGCCGATCGGGACTCCCACTGGCCATGGTTCGCTGCCCCAGGCCAATGGGAGCTGCTGGGATTGGCGGCCAGTACGTCCCTCGGCCCGCGCCGCTTCCAGCAGCTCCTGTTGGCCTGGAGCGGCGAACCACGGCCAGTGGGAGCCGCGATCAGCCGAACCTGCGGACGCGACAGGTACACAAACCAGCCCGGCCCGCCAGGGGCTTTCCCTACACAAGCGGTGTCCCAAGTTTGGGAAACACTGCACTAAGCTATTCCCCTTCCACCTCATTCCCATTGCAACGTGCCCTGAAGGTCCACAAATGAGATTTCATTGACTAAGCTAGACTGTGAGCCACAAGGTCCTCCATTGAAAGTGTCCAAGCACCACCGCTGATCACTAGTGCCATGGCCCAGAGGGGGTGTCTAAAGTAGGTAGGACCCAAAGCATTTAAGGTAAAAAAACCCAAGCACATTAAGCATCATTTAGAAGCTAATATAGATAACTGAGCACAAGTGTAGTGTGAAATAGTACTTCATAAGTGGGCAGTCCTGCTTTGCACTAGCTGATATTTCAATGTGGTCTTCAGGTATAGTCTCATGTGCAGCTGTGAAATTGAAATAATCGTAATCATTTTACTTGCTAGGCTGTATTTCCATACCATACTTCCTTCTCTATATTTTAAAATGCTAGCCATTCAGAATAACTTTAAACCTCATCAGTACTCACTAGAGGGTTGGGGTTTAGAACCTCAGTCAATTAAGTCTGTGTAGATGAGTAATAAAAAGTTTAAAACATAGCTTCCAATCCGGAAAAGGTTCTGCAGCTTTGACTATTCAGAAGCAATTATCGTTTAGTTGCGAAAAGACATTTTCAGACCTCTAATTGCTCCAAATGCACAAAAGAGTCATTCCATTTTAACCTCTCTCTGACATCAGGAACGAATGTTGTAATTGAAATGTGTCATCACTGATCTCAATTCAAAGCCATTAGAAGAGTTGTTCTTTTCCCATCTTGCTATTGCTCTTCCTAATCACAGCACTGTCCACAGACATGGAGCCAGAATTGCTGCAGGGGGACTGGACTCTGGGTCTCCCACATGCCAGGTGAGTGCGCTTATTACTGGGCTAAAAGTTATAAGATGGGTGTCACGGGTGTCAATTATTGGGAGTGGACTACATCCACCCTGATTGAATTGGCCCTGTCAACACTGATTCTCCACTTGTGAGGCAATTCCCTTCTCTTCATGTGTCAGTATAATAATGCCTGCATCTGTAATTTTCACTCCATGCATCTGAAGAAGTGGGTTTTTTACCCACAAAAGCTTATGCCCAAATAAATCTGTTAGTCTTAAAGGTGCCACCGGACTCCTTTTTGTTTTTACGGTTCTCCAAGTTTCGGTGCTCTCAAACAGCCCTAGAAGGAACCTGCTGTGGCATGTTAACCCTCCTTAGGGTCTCACTCACTGGGGTAAGCCCCTTGGCTTCTCTGCCTCCTGGGACTGAACTTTGGAGCCCTCAGTGCCCCTGGTTCACACTGTGAGCCCCCCTCAGTGAGTCCACCCAAACTGGACACCTGGGGGAGACTTACATGCCCAAAGGGAGCAGTGGACCTCTGACTCAATCGGGAGTGACTCTCAGCCAGCATTGTAAAACAGAAAGATTTATGAGTTGTCTGGAACACAGTGTAGAAAGACCTTAGGTCAGGATAGAAAATGGAAAAGTTAGAGCAAACTCTATTTGGGTGAACCCTGAGCTCAGAGCTTCCAACAGCCCACATTGTACCATCCCCTTGGCCCCTCTCAGTCTTTGTTCTTCTTCCCGGGTGACCAGAGTCACCTGGTCATTCCCCTTAGCTCTTTGTTCTCTCGCTGGCCAAAACTTGCTGGCTTCCTGGAGAGGTGGGCCCCAGAGGCATCAGTTGCTGGGTTACAGAATGTCTGGGCCATGGTCTGGGCCCAAGCAGCTAGGCGACAATCACACCTGGATTGTTACAAAGAATAAACCACCTTGTTCTCACCACCTAGTTAAACATGCAGCACATAGGGGAAACTGAAAATATTATGAGAAAATCCCACTTTATCACAATGGGCACCTGCTTCTTGATTTGTAATGGGGCTTAATCTGGTAGGTGCGGCACCAACATGCATGCCCAGAGGCAGAAACAAGTGCCTAGGGAATATTTACTTTGAAAAACACCAAGTGAATTTAAGTGCATACAGGGTTCAGCGGGAGTTTGGGGAATTTTGGCACCTAAATCTTGGTTTAAGCACTTAAGTAGCTTTGTGGATTCCATGCAATATGCTGCATGATACCCCTTATCCTGTTCAGACTATACAGTCACACATACAGCACTGAAGTAGTGGGCAACTACATAACACAGTGGTATTGAAAGACAAGTAGGTTTTCACCTGCTTTTCATCAACAATGCATTTTAGGTTTATTTCACATCAGTTTACATGATTCCTGATTCCATTTCTAAGCAGGAAGATTAAGTGGTGTTTAAATACCTTGGGCCAAACTGTGTCTCAGATTGTATCACGCCATGCTGTCGACTTCACTGGAATGGCACAAGGGTAATGGAGATCTGACTCAGCCTCCCTCTCCCTGACTCCCCAAGATTTTAACTGAGGAGCTAAAGAAGCTGCAGTAAAGCACTGTAATAAGAAACATAAAATCTAGGTTTGCTGTACATGCAAATGAAAAACATTAAAGGTAGGGGACGTTTTTAAGTACAGGACTAGATGCTGATATTTCTGCATAGAGTATGGTAGTTATTGGCAACTGATAATATGTGCTCTGTGGTGATACTATAATTAATATTCTCTCAACGTTTCTGTTTCATACCCAGTCATAAAACCTTGCTCCGAACTGTAACTTGGCATCCAGATCTCAGCCCAGCATTCATCTTTTTGTTTTGTTTTCAATTTCAAAAAGTCCATTCAGCCATTTTATAGCAGGGAAAAAATAAAATCTGAGTTAGAATTTTCCAGACCCTTAGTTTCACTCTTATACAACTCAGCTGAACCGAACGTTAGCACTCACAAATGTGACAGATTGATAGCATTCACTTGGCATTAGGTGGCGTAGATCACAACACCCAGATGACAGGCACTGAGTGAGTTTCCCTATCCTAGCACTGCCAAAGCAGCTGCCTCATGACCTGCAGCTCTCCTGCCTTTCCATTTTGATCCTTTCCTGAAGAGAAACTCCCTGCCAAAGTATGTGGCAGTTTTGTTACCTACAGCTGTCCTCCAGGGATTAAACAGAAGCCAACAAATTTATATCCATTTGTGACATGAATTGAACCATGGTGACCAGAGGTGAAAAACCAGTACACCTCTACGCCCTCATCCTGCAAACTAATCCACCAGTGTAGCTCTTATATCTGTGCCAGTAGAAGTCAGTTTGGCTTATCATGGGTGCAGGGGACCCATGTGGGCCTAGAAGTGATAAGCAGACTCTGTCCCCAAACCTCTGCGCAAACCCTTCAGGTTTTCTGTTTTAAAACCCAGGTTTTGAGGCATTTGCTCCAACCATATGACCTATATTTAATCACTTCTGCTATTTTGCAAAAGTAAAATTAGAAATGACTAATATGCTGAACTTTCGAATTTGCCCAATGTGTATGCACAGTAGGTTTCTTCCATGAAGCTTAATAGGAATTTTTTATAGTATAGTCACATGTCGTAATTACATGTTCTTATCTAATTTAATTTATACTAAATAGATAATGCAACCTATTTTCAATAATTACTTGCCCTAATAATCAGTTGAAAATTATTAAAAAAACATGATTAAGAAAATTCACAAAGCACTAATTATATGAAGAGTCTATAAAGATAGACACAAAGGTCCGTTCTGCATGAGCGAACATTAGGGTGAGATTTTCCAAGAGCACTCAGTGTTGGCTTAACTCTGCTCCCCGAACTGGAACCCCCGTCTTAAAGATCCACTGCACTTGTCACATGTCGGAAGAGTTTGGAGCAAAATGTTCCTTCCAGACACACTCCTGCAGCACACTACACAATAGTTATCTCCACAACTGTGCTGTTCATCCAAGTGGTGGCTTCATTTCAGTGGCACTGAACAGATCTGGATCTTGTGTATGCCAGGCACTAGAATAAATGGCAATGATTCTTATCAGCTGTGGTAGAATAATCATTATCATTACATTTCCAAAATTAGGTTCCACATTAATGTTTTCCAGTGGTGTCCTTAATATTAAATCATATAGCCTTAATCGGCAACTATAATTTTTCTTGCTTCCGTGGGCTTCTTTTATAGCCTTAATGTTTTTTTAATAGATGATGTTTGGGTATGTGAAACTGTGAGCATGTATTGTAAACCTTCTAAAAAAAAACACATTCTGATTGGCAATGGGAAAAGATCATTAAGTCCCAATGAATGCTTGGGTTTTTTGATCAGAAGCCGTTTCTGCATTCAGATACTGTGCTGCTTACCAAGCCTGCTAAACCAAAGCCATATTTTTTATTTTTAGATTGCCTGGCTTCTGTGCTAACACTTTTCCCTGCACCATAGAACTAATTACCATCCTATGCACCATTGTGCACACCTTCCATTTAAATCAAAGGTTATGTTTATTCAGCAATTCTTTCTAAATGAGCATGATGCTAAGAGATTCATGCCCTCTGCCTAATTGTATCCCATGGAAACCTTCAGTTTACCTACCTCCATATTTTAAAGAGTTAATTTCCATTTTGACGGTGCCTTATTAATAGGTTACTGGCAGCTTACAAACACTCCAAGGCTTTTAAGAACACATTTTGAGAAAATGCTTAATTATGCAGTGTTATAGACTGCGATGCCCTCCTTTTTCATGGTTTTCAAAATGCTTGCTTGCTGCCATGTAGCTTCAACAGTTTGGTGAACACAGGAACATTTTCTCCCTTTTTTTAAGAGCCTTTGATTTGTTTTTTAGGTCATATTGCAAGGTGCAACTATGCCGCTCACACAGTTGTGCTGCCCTGTTGCTCTGAAGCGGCATGATTATTCAATAATGTGCTGAATGCTCAACACTTGTTTTTTAAAGTTAGTTTAGTATTCATGCAAAGTGCCAGATTATCATTGCCAGACACTAATAGATTTTAAGGCCAGAAGGAACCACTATGTCCATCTACTTTGACCCCATGTGTAATACAGGCCATAGAACTTCACCCAGTAATTCCTTCAGTGGAGAGAATTATTCTTCCCTATTACATAAGGACAGAGAAGTAACAAGCAACTGTCTTCCATGCCATCCTACTAATGTATCTCAAGGCTCTTTTAAAGAGACAACATCTAGGTAGCTACCTTATGGAAGCAGTCCATGAAATCAATGTTGATCACGCCAAGTGAATACTGTAAGAAGAGTCTGAGAATAGCTATTTGGATTTTTAATGAATTTAGTTAGGACCACTTTTCTGTTCTCTTTCTGTGAATATTGTAGTGAATGACTTGATTGGGAATGTATGCATTGCACAAGTCCAGCAGAAGAATCACAGGAGAGGACTTTTGATTTGATTTCATAATTGCAAAAATTCACAGTGGAAACCTCATTATAATCAGTACGACTCACCTAGACATCATGGAACATACATATCCAAGCACAACAGGACATATTTCAAACACTTACAGTGTTGACCAGTAAGTATCTGCTCAAATTGTTCTGCAATAAAGTTTGAATATCATATAAGTTCAACTACATTGTGGTGTGTTCACAGACAGTTCAGAAACAGAAAAAGATGCAACAATCGTAGCCAAAAAGATACAAATATCTTAACAACAAGCTGGCCTATGCAGCCATTCAGGGCAGCAAGGGGGAAAAAGATAACCTCTTACTCCCTTTGTGGGTTATCTGCATCATAGGACCCAGAGTAGCTGCCCAGAGACCTGTTCCATGCAGGTGGGCAGGGGATCAGCAGGCAGGGTTGGGGAGTTTCTAGAGCCCTGGCTCTTTCCCTCTCCTCCAAACATTTCAGCAAGCACAACCGAGCTATCATGAGAGGAAACTTTCAAAGCTGGGCTAGGAAATGGCTGGCACAGCTTGTTTACGCCTTGTTTCATGGGGGAAATGAAGAAACTCAGCTACAGTTCAGTACCTGCTCTGCTCCTGGGGTAGGACAACTACATGCTGCCCCTTACTTAAAGCAGATTGCAAAGTCTAGTCTAGTCTAGCCCAGAGTAAGTAATTCAATACAAATTGTTCACCCAGCTCCATAACGGAAAGGTACCAGTTATTTCCCATTGTCACTTCTCTATAAAGATTTTGCCTACTGATTTGTAATTATACTTTGCCTTTCTGTAGTGACTTCCACCCCTGATTTTCAGAGTGGTCTAAAAATTTAGCTTCACAACAGAAGTGTGAGGCAGGCAAAATCTCATTTTACAGGTGGGAAAACAGAGGCACATAGATGTTCAGTGACTTGCCCAGTGACACACAGGAAATCAACGGCATGAGTGTGTGTCTACTACTTCCTTAATATGAACAAAGAAGATGGGCAAGACGAGGGCTAGAAAGGTTCAAGGCAGAAGGTCTACAGTGCAGCAATTCCCCCTCGCCCTCTGACCCCCAACCCCATTGAGAGAAACGCTTTAGGGATAACTTTTTTTAGCACTAGAATAAAGTTCCTTTTTGAATAATAGAAGAAAGCAACTTTTTTCTGTAATTCTTAGCTATTGTCACAGGAGAGTGACAGAGCAGATTATACAACCTAATGCTGCTCACCCCCAGTTTTGTGAGTTAACAACAAAATGATCCTTCCTCTCCCCACAGCTGTCAGATGGTGATAACTTCTGGCCACAACTGACCAGGGTGGATTTGAATCAATGAACTATGGGGGAAAGCTCTATAGTATATCCTATTACTAAACCCTCTGAATCATCCATTCCTCCCTAGGCTCAACTTTTTGAATATTTTCTTCATGACTGCACATCAGCTTAATTCCCCACAAAAGCTTCTTTTAGTATAAGAGCATAGTGAAAAATGACCAAGCTCAAACCATCTTGGATAACCAACATAATGAGCCTGTGCTGCAACGTTTCACAAGTCCATCATTTTAATAATGAGTAACAGCATAGTCTAAAGAGGGGAGATCAACTTGAAACCAAGTCAGAAAACAAAAGGCTAATAATCAGAGGAACTTTGAATGCGCATAGTCCATATGAATGCGAGATGATTTTGGAAAGAGAACAGAATAGAAAAACCAAACAACAGAAATGGCTATAAATAACAAGAGCTGAATCTCATGGCATACTCAGTTACTAAAAGCACCATTGCTAGGAATGGCAAGTAGCCAACAACACTGGTTGTGATCAGATTGAGTAAGCTAATAAATCTAAACCTGGACCATGTTAATATTTTAATAATAGGATGAAGCAGCAGAATTCATATCCAGATCTCAAACCCTTCAGAAGTATGGGATGCTTAGGTCCCGGTTTCGGTATGGTGCCTTGGGGACAATGCCATGAAAGACGTGTGGGATCTCTGCTGAGCATTTCCTGGTTCAAACACAGAGTGAGGTTTGTATAAGGCAAACCAAAGTTCACATTAACATGAACCAGCTTCCAATTGGATAGATGACTTGACTGTTTGCTTGAAGAACTTACTACTGGTTGTAGAGATTTTGAGATAGACTTAGCATCTTACAATGGGCCCTGGACTGGAATCCAGGAGAGAGGGTGGGCCAGGTTCCCCTACCAACTCCTAGGGGGGTGCCAAAGACGGAATTTGACCCCTGATAGTGAGAGGTGTCTAGGAGAAAGAAAGCCTTGAGGACAGATGAGTCAAATGGCAATATTAGAGACTGGAATAGTTAACTGTACTTTTCAACATAAAACTTCCTAACTTTAGAACAAAAGACAGTTGAAGATCCAGCAGACTTTTTATTTATTTATTTGGGTCTCTTTGTTATGGGTTGTCAAATGACAACTCAAAATCCCACCTGTGGCCAGCAGTCAGCAGGATACAGCACCTGATGTCTCTTAAGGTTTTTGCTTGGGCTCCTTTGATAAGAAGAATGCACTGCATTCAACACACTTTATCTGGTGCAGTGGGAAGAGTCTGCCGGCTACTGTCTTCACAAAGAAAGAGAATCTCTAGTTACTATTTCTCTGTTTCTTTTTTTCATCTCTTTTTCTTTCTTTATTCCTATCTCAAGGGCTTCTTTCACTTGGTCTTCCTGACACTTGCACTTTCACCTCTTAGTTCCTCTCTCCTCGATTGTTCATCTCTTTAAGCAAAACATATAGTCTAGGTGGCACAAGAGCTCATTTCTGGAACTTTAGTGAAAGCCTTTTTTCCCTCCCAGGACTTGCCCCATCTCCCAGTCTGAGGTTTTTCTGCACAGCCCTGGTCTGTTTTTTTTTGTTTCACCTCATTGAAGGCTTAGCTCTTCAAAGTAGATTTTCCACTCAGGCCCTGCAGCAAGAAAGAAGCAGCATGGTGCTATAGCTTTATTTTATTTATCTCTTACAGCTGTAATAGAGAATGTCCCTTTACTATTGCAGCAGACTTGTTGTCTACACTTCAGACCAAACTGGTAAGTCACAAAAAATAACGGCATTAAACACATCAAATATCTTTGTATGGCATTTATGCCATCCTCTGTCTTTTCTCCTTTTGTGTGAACCTGTTTATTCTCTGTCACTGTTCCCTCAGTGTTTTACAATGAAAGGCATATAGATAATATAAGTTCTTTTCAGCTGGAGCACCCCTAACTGCAAGTTGTCTCATACAGGAAATTCTGTAGTATTTGTAGTATCTTAAAAATATAGGATTCTCAGATGGGGAAAATTGAGATAGCTCTATTGATTTTAATGAAGCTAGGCAGCTTTACAGGTGTTGAAGATCTGCCTGAACAGCTTGGTCAATGGACAGGTGAAAAACATCACAACTGCCCTCTCTTCCCCACAACTGGGTAGGTTAGCACTGATGATAGTAATGGTCCCTTCCCATGTGCTTCTTAATTCCCTGCAGCCAAATAGCTGCCTATGTGCTCTGTGTAGCCCACTGGTCAGTGCATGTTATGCATTCCCCTCTGTGTGTGATCCACAGAGCATATGATGTGTTGCAGTCCCCAGCTATGCATGTGTAAGCAGGGTCTGAATGAATGCTCCCCTGACAGCAAGCTGGGAAGGGGAGAGACTTCATGAACACACCTACTCTGCTTAGATATCCACCAGATAGAGCGGAGTTGCTCAAAGTGATCAACTTCATCCGGTGTTGGGTTACAAATCACCTTACTACTGAATGCAGGGGTAGGGAAATGCTGTTATCAATGTTGTTGTCTTTATTGTATGAATAAAGGACCTGTCCCATATGAGGGGGTCAGCCTCAGCTGAAAGGATCTCGTTAAGCCAGGAACTGGAATGCCAGACCCCTGTATAAATAAGAAGGATAGAGACAGATGTCCCAGCCAGGAGGTGTGCATCCTCCCTAAGGGTCCCCGGTCTGGTTTAACCTGTTCCTCCCCCATTGTTCAATAATAGAGCTAAATAAGCTTCATTAGGAGCCTCTTGTTATGTTAAGTACTCAATGAGAGCTGAAATCACTTGGGGTGGGGCAGTATTTCTGCCCAGCCTGCTGAGAGCTTAAAAAATTACTAAGAGATTGACCTACAGAGGTCACAGCAGAGAGGCAGGTGGCAGCAGGAGGTGACTGATGGGCGGCTGGCAAAAGTGGCGAGCAGTCGGCTGGCGGGAGGCAGCGAGCAGTTGGCTGGAGGCAGGCAGCAAGGAACAGCGGCTGGCAGGGTGGCCAGTCAAAACAAGTGCTCAGATGGTGGAGCAAGCCAGGTGCATAATACCTGCCTAGGAAGATATTGAGGTTTGGTCTACACTACAGACCTATGTCGGTATAACAAAGTCGCTCGGGGGGGGGGTGACAAATCCACACCCCGAGTGATGTCGTTATACCGACCTAGCCCCCTGTGTAGCCAGTGCTATGTTGACAGGAGAGCTTCTCCCACCTCTCGGGGAGGTAGATTAACTGCGCCGATGGGAGAGCTCTCTCCCGTTGGCATAGAGCATCTTCATTAAAGCGCTACAGCAGCGTAGCTGCACCGACGCAGCATTTTAAGTGTAGAGTAGAGATACTGCTTGTGAAACTGAGGAGGGAGGAAGAGGAGGACTGCCCTCCACCTTTTGTAGCTATTCACACCCAGGCAAAGTGAGTGTAAATCAGAATGGTAGCATTTTATACTCACCCTGCATTGCGTAAATGCCCTGGGAGCTGAATGAAAGGCTGTCATTCAATTCACAGTGAGAAGTGCCAAATGTCTTAATTTTACAGAACGCAGAGTATTACCCAAAGGGAAAAACACACACACACCATGCTACCCTTCACACAAACCTAAAGGAAACTGAACAAGCAGTTACAATTACAGGACCACAGAAGGCTCTGACCCATCATCACATGAAAACCTTTCACATCTTTAATAACTTATGAGTAAGGATCTTGTCAATCGATAGGCATGACTTCTTCTGTACGGTCTCTTCGCAAAAGAATAGATGGACACAAATCTGACATCAAGAATCATAACATTCAAAAACCAGTAGGAGAACACTTTAACCTGTCTGGTCACTCAGTAACAGACCTGAGGGTGGCAATTTTGCAACAGAAAAGCTTCAAAAACAGACTCCAGCGAGAAACTGCTGAACTTCAATTGATATGCAAACTAGATACAATCAACTTAGGCTTGAATAGAGACTGGGAATGGCTGAGCCATTACAAACATTGAATCTATCTCCCCATGTAAGTATTCTCACAGTTCTTATCAAACTGTCTGTACTGGGCTATCTTGATTACCACTTCAAAAGTTTTTTTTCTCTTACTTAATTGGCCTCTCAGAGTTGGTAAGACAACTCCCACCTTTTCATGCTCTCTGTATGTGTATATATATCTCCTCAATATATGTTCCATTCTATGCATCCGAAGAAATGGGCTGTAGCCCATGAACGCTTATGCTCAAATAAATTTGTTAGTCTCTAAGAACAGGAGTACTTGTGGCACCTTTCTTCTGTACAAGTTTGCCCAGAGCACTTCTTTCCTCCTTGGTGAACTGTGACAGCAGTAAAAAGTACATTGTGTATAAACTACTGCATGGAGGAAATTCCATCACATCTTTGGCATCATGACCTGACATGTTTGGGAACAAGAAAAAATGGTTATTAATATTGTAACATCTTACTCCCAAATCTTCTTTGATGCTCATTACTTCCATCTTAAACACCAAATTTCAGCCACAATTTAAAGAGAGTGCAGAAAATTCCCAGGCTTTAGGATTTTACCATTACTATTTAGAAATAAGAAACAGTGTAACAGCTCTCCTACAGCAAAATGTAATGGAAGGACAGAAAGAGGGAGATTGAAATGTTATACCTCAGGTATCTGAGCAACCTTTGGTACTCTCCCTCAGTAATCAGAACCAGCAATCTGACCTGAAAAAATGACTGACTGAAGTTGCGACAAGATTTCTCTTCTGTATTCAAACCAGTGTTATACCATGTATTAGTAAATCCCCACAAAATACATGAAACAGAGCAGAGACAGAAGGTAAAGGGGAAAAAAGAGGAAATTGTGCTCAATTCTTAATTGTGCGCTTGACTTTTCCTTTCGGTTTCTTAGCAATCTGATTTTGGCAGTGATGATCCTGTTAGTCTCAAAGTGCTCTGCACTTTGCAGCAAGAGATGCATTTTGGGTCATGGTAGCATAAAGGTAATAGTTGTACTGTTGTTTGGGTTTTTTAGACTGTGAGAGAGGATAAGGCCCCAAAGTATTCTAACAGCCTACTCAACTGGTTACTATTATTACTGTTATTATTAAGAATTTTCTTAATCTTGCTAGTCAAGGATTTTTTCTGGCCTGCACAGAAAGGCTAAAATACATGGAGCAATTGCTACTATGTAGTTAATGTACCTGTATTACCTTTGAAACACAAGGGGTGATAGCAAGTAATTCATGCATAAGGGTGAAGTCCTGGCCTCACTGAATGGAAAACTTCCCCTGACTTCATCTCAAGTTTCCAGTTATATAAATTAGAGTTAATTACAGGTATCAAAAATGAGAATTGTACTGTAACTGTGTGATTAGTATACTTGTGTTATGAGGTGTGTCCATTTCAAATGCTGTGGTTGTTGTTACAGGAAGTCATTATTAATGGAGTTTAAACTTGATATGCAAAGCATGGCATATATAAGGGCTATGTTGAGCTCCTGTATCCTCCGAAACTTTACTGCATGCACAACTGAGAGGGAAAGGCAGGTGATGGTGAAGAACCACCGGGATTTAGCATAGGCAGCAAGGTCCCTTTTACGGTAGGGGCCAGTCCTGTGCCCACTGAAATCAATGTGAACTTTGCCATTGTCTTCAAAGAATGCTAAATCATGGCACTTAATGAGGAGATGGGGATTGTTACTTTTAGGCAGGGGAGGAGAAGAGGTTTTTCTGCAGGGAGGGGATTCCACCCAGTTCCTTCCTTCTCCCTTTCTCTCAACTGATTCCACAGTCAGGAACTTCATATCTAGCCTCCCACCCTGAGGAGTATAGTGAAAGGTCTGTCTACCTCGGCAGGTGAAGCAACTTCTGGGGAAGACATCTGAGGTAAGGAGAGTTGTCTCATTATAATCTCATCCAGCCCTGGCTCAAAGGGAATCTGATTTATGGCCCAACTTGAAGCCCAGCTGCAAAATACAAACAATTACAATAGATTTTATACACCATCATTCCTACAGAACATCAGAGAACACTGCCCAGCAGGTTACAATCTATGCTCACAAACACAAATGAACTTGGTTACTATGGGCCAGGCAGAAAACACCTGAATCTATGGTAGGGCAGGAGTGAAAGCTGGGAAAAACAGCCAAGTTTCAGAGACCTCAACTCTGATAAGGGAAATGGAGAATGATCAAGGGGCAAGAGTTAATTATTCTATTAGAAAGGGAAGCACAGGCCAGGGAGAACAGATGTCTCTTGAGATGGGATATTGAAAGAGCCAATTAGTGACAGAAAGGTTGCTCCAGATGGTGGAAGGAACACGGAAGAAGGATCTACCACCCACTGTTGAGAGACAAGGAGGGAAAGGAGACAGAAAGTAGTCTGGTAAATACAGAGAATACAGTCCTATGCTAGATTTGAGGGAGAGGAGGTTGTTATCTATGGGTTTTACTTGGTAAAATAAACGGTTTTGACTGACTGTAAGATTTAAGTTTATACACTGAAATTCTCAAGCAGCCTCTTTTCACACCCCAAAACAGATTTTGTTTTCTCCTGTACTTTATGTTCTGGCTGCAAATGACTCCTCTGTCAGCACATTTGTGAAATATTCCCGCAAGACAGTACACAATGTGCCTGAGCAAAACTTTCAAGCAACCAACCAAATAATCCATAGTTCCTCTTACCTTGTATGCTATGGTATCTCTGACCAACCTCCATAAAAGAAGAGTATATGGTTATCTTTCTTGTGTTAAGCCATTGCAGTAAGAATGGGCGATGTAGCAACTTGTGGAATCCCAGCGGTGAATTTATGAATGATGCATGAAATGAAATCTCCCCCTGCCTGGTACACAGAGGAAATATCAGACAGTGCTGTGAGATCACTGCTGTGCTGGGCTGTTTGATGTAATATTCACTTCAGATGCAGTCAGGAAAGACCACCAACTCCAAATGTATCAAAGTAAATTTATAAAAATTGAAATGAAAAAAGATTGTAAGTTGTTTTAGGGGTTTTCCCCCCCTTCCTTGCTGCAACCCCCCTTTCTAAAGTCTATGACTATAAAGAATGGTTGGGAATAAAGAGAGGATTGTGTGCTAGAGGAAGAGCTCATCACCCTTAAAAATGACTGTATCTATATCCTTTTGGGAAAAAAAGTTGATCAATTTTACAACCTTTCCTCATTTAAGGGAGGTTTGAGAGGAAAGAGGAGGGAGTTAACTGGATAAATATAATGGAATGTGGCCTTCTAACTAGTAAAACCAATAAAATTATCTTCTGAGAGTTCTGAGTGGTAATTCAGGAATCAGAGGAACAGCAGAAGCGGTTTCTGAGGCATGAGGAAGAAGCTGTCTTCTCAGTAACCTCCCTGTCCTGCTACTCCAGACGTAAAGCTGAGGGCTAGTGGCAGTAAGTGGTGCATAAGGATTAAAGTACTAACTTGGCCCGCATAGTAACACATATCCAAATTAATCGCCATCACTGATAGTTATGAAGACAAGAGGTATCTTTCGATTTACTTCATTGATTTAAATAGGCTTTGGATAGACACTTGCTGTAAAATGTCTATTTTACGTGTGGCTTATACTAAAGACTTCCAAACTCATGTTCATCAAAAGCTTGTTTGCAAAAACTGGGGTATAGACTGGTAGTGGAATACTGAACATTTCACATCGCTTTTGTATTCGAGCACAACCAACGTCACTGGGTGTCAAAAGTGGATATCTAACAATTGCTGACATATATAAATACATCTTTACCTTGATATAACGCTGTCCTCGGGAGCCAAAAAATCTTACCATGTTATAGGTGAAACCGCGTTATATCGAACTTGCTTTGATCCGCCGGAGTGTGCAGTCTCCCCCACCCCCCCGGAGCACTGCTTTACCGCATTATATCCGAATTTGTGTTATATTGGGTCGTGTTATATCGAGGTAGAGGGGTATATATATTCTCTCAGACTGCAGACCACCATAGAGTCACATCACACTGAACACACAACACACAAGAGTAATTGTCCAGCAATCTTTCTCTGTTTTGCAGTCTTCACACAGTCTGGAGAAGCACGCCATACTGCATCCCGTCCAGTCAGCGACATCATCAAACCACACTTACCACAGGCGCACTCTGCCCCCTGGCAACAGTTTCTCTGAAACTTGCTTCAGCAATCTTCCTCTGCTCTTTCAGATGAGTGGCGGAAAATTGAACAGTAGCTTAGTGGCCTGTAATTGAGTTGTTCATCATCCTTTTCCCAGTGGACAGAAGTGTGTCACTCTCACAACTGACTGATGCACTGTTGGCAGTCCCAAAGCAGAGATGAGTAATTTGGCACAGAGACTGAGTCATCTTCTTACCCCATGAGGGGAGAGTGGAACTGGTGTTAACTTGGAGCTTCTGACTTTGGTGGACCTGAAACTCAAAATAAACCTCACAGTTTGTTAACGAAACTTGCCAGACTAACGCGCACAACTCTTCCCCATCAGTCTATGCAAAATGTAGTTGCTTAGATCACCTTCCTTGTCTATCAGTGTGTTATTTTAGTTCTGACTACATCACCCTTCACTAATTTCCCCTTCTCCACCCGTTGAAGTTCATACCTGTTGTCCTTCAAGGACCATTCATAATTGTGTCTCACCTACTTATGTGCCCCTGGTCTCATCACATTTCCTCCTACCCTCTCTACTTCATTATGCCAGCTTTGGGGTCCAATATATCTGCTCCTCCCACAACCTTGATGGTTTCTTCCACAGGACACCAGCGCTGGTCTTCAGGCTCTCGTTTATATCTTCACTCTTTCCTCATTCAAATCCCTCTTAGAACCTTCTACTGCCGCAATGCCCACAAGAAATCAGCTGCCTAATAATGCCTAGGTGGAAGACAGATTCAGTTATACAGACAGATCAAAATAATAAGCTGTTGCGTCTTATTATATACATTATATCACGTTCACCTCCCCCACATACTGTAGGTCTGTTCATCTATTTGTCTTTTTAAATTGTAAGCTCTTTGGGGCAAGAGCTGTTCCTTCCTGTACCTCTGTTGAGTATTTAGCACAATCTGGGCATTATAGCAAAGTAAATAATACTCTTGATTTATAGTGGTGAGTGCACATCAAAATGCAACCTCAAGTATGAAGCCACTAATGTCTCTCCATAATACCT
The DNA here is from genome assembly GCF_013100865.1 of Trachemys scripta elegans. Classification (NCBI taxonomy): domain Eukaryota; kingdom Metazoa; phylum Chordata; order Testudines; family Emydidae; genus Trachemys; species Trachemys scripta. Next base: position 206,269,506 of record NC_048299.1, read on the forward strand.
GATGTATGGGACAAACCCTACAGCTGCTGACACAGGTGTTGTCACTTGTATCAGGGGAGGGAGAAAGAAAAAACAGAGCTGGGCGCCCCCAGAGGAGAAAGACCAAGAGGGCGGGAGGAGTTAACACCTGGACAGTGTACAATGCATCCAAACTGGAACATGCCACTCTGCTAGCACCAAATGTCTGCAGGGTATGCTGGACAGACAGTGTATAGCACACCTGATACAAGGTAACAAATCACCAAGCTGTTTTCAACAGTTGTCACTCGGCAGGAGTGAAGGAGAAGGAAAAGGCTTGCTCCGTATGGAGAAAAGACAAAGAGGGCAAGAACAATTAACCTCTGACAGACAATATAATGTATTATAGTCATCATCTGATTCACTGTACAGTGCCTAGAGAAGGAATGTGCTCATATTTGTACGCAAATCTTGCAGGCTTCATTTACAAAATACCACGTGCTCTGAATTCTCCGGTAGCAATCTCCATTTCAAGTCTTGTGTAATTCTTGGACACGGTAACTGTAACATAAAGTTCCCAGTGTAACAAACAAAATGCTAAAAGTGTTTAAATTAAAAAATAAAACCAGAGCCATACAAAAGTATGGAAGGGCTAATAAGTTAAAGGAATGCATATAATGGTTTGAATATTCTTATTCTGCTTATTCTGCTTAAACTGCTTATACATTTGTTAGCTTAAATCTGCTCACTTGCAAAAAGTGACTGTAGCTATTCCCATGACTAGTGGGACTCAGGGACTGGGGCACTGGATCAGGACTCGGGAAACCTGAGTTCTATTTTTGGCTCTGCCACTGGCCTGCGGGGTGACCTTGGGCAAATCTCCATGCCTCAGTTTCCCCATCTGTAAAATGGGGTTAATGCTACTTGCCTTACAGCACTTTGAGCATTAGGGATGAAAAATGCTCTGTAAAATAAAGGTATTTGTATTCCCCATATTAATAACATGATCTTCCATCAGCTGCTACACACAAATGTTTGTGTGATGTGGCTTATGTGACACGCCCTGAATGCATAAGGAGGCGGCTTCTGCTGCCATCAGTGCTCTAATATATAGGCCTTAGTTTACTGGGATGCTTCCTGGAGGTCCTCAGTGTTGTTAGGCACCTGGTGACCACTTGCTTTAAGGTGAGTAAACCTGGTCTGTGCCTGCTGGGGTCAGCTCCCCAACTTCAATGGCCACAGGCAACACAAGCACTCCCCTCTAGTCCTATGTAGGCCCTACTCTCTCTCTCTGTGCAGGTTAGTATTGGCAAATTCCCACTCAAGAGATCTCCAAGCATCACCTTGGAACATGCAGCCCTGTATGCACTGGGCACTCACAGTATTCACAGATGTGCTGCTTCCAAAGAAGCAGCACACCCCAGCTTACCACTTTCACCTCAGATCGCCTCTCCACTGGACACACAACACTCAGATATGTTTATAGTGAAAACAAGTAAAAGTTTAACAAAGTATAGAGATCCAAGTGATAGCAAGTAGATATATTCGAAAGAAAAGGTTATATATAAAATAAAGTTATTACATGCGTTCTAGAACCTAAACTTACTTAATTGGATACTTTCATGTCTTGCAAAGCAATGCTCACCCAACATCCTTCCAGCGTTTTACAGCCAGGCTTGTCTGTGACCCTGCGTTCAGAAGACAAATATGCTGTTAGCTTGCCTCCTCAGTGAAGGATCCAGGGTGTACCTGTGCACCCTCAGACATACCCTATAAATAGGATCCCCTCCTGCTGTTTATTTCTACCTGTCAATTTCCTCTCTTGAAGATTTTGCAATCTTTTGATTAGCATTTTGCTCCGTATAGCAGACAGGCATCCATTGCCCACTACACAAGTGACTAGCCACAGAGATAAGCATCTTTTACCTCTTGTTTGAAAGGAACCTCTCTGAGACCTGTCACCTTCTGATTACTTGCCTTAAAAACATAATTTTCAGAACAGATACCTAACTCCTTAAATGTTATCTGTACATACATTTCACAGTGATTGTGATGACCAGTAGGCTACTGACTCTCAGTAGAGACTTCACCCTTTGCCACCATTGGTGAACTATTGTGCATATATCTGACCCAGGGGATCCCTATAAAACTCTCTGTGCCCTCTGCCAGTTGCCACCCAGAGGGCCCTGGGTCACAATTACATGCTTTACAATTTTTAAAGGCATTTTTAAATCAATCCTCCAAATGATATGCTCAACCTGCTTGTTTTCTGCTGAAGATTCTAGATGTGGGTGTCTTTTTAAGAAAATGGCTGTTTCAGTGAAACGCCCTGACAGCAGCCTATTAATTTCTTCCAGGAGAAAGTATCAGACTGAGTGAAATGCAGTTTTAAGATAAAGGTAACATCTTTCTAGTCAGTAGAATGAGTGAGTTTTCAGCTGGTGCTCAATTCTTCCTGAGTATCTCAGCCAATCCTGGTTGTATTATATTATATAATTGTTATTATTGCTGATTGGCAACCGGATTATTGGATATTTGTTTTCCCAATGAAGCAACATGGCTTTTTTTTCCTTTTGTTTTCTTCAGAGGGTAATTGTGGATATTTTTATTCATATAAAGCCATCAGTGCTGGAACTAGGGGTGCTGCCGTACCCCCCGGCTTGAAGTGTTTCCATCATATACAGGGTTTACAGTTTGGGTCAATGGCTTGCAGTACCCCCATTATACAAGTTGTTCCAGCACCTCTGTCTAAGGCTCAATACTGCAAAGTGCCAAGCACTTTGGCCCTGATCCAGCAAAGCACTTAAGCAGATGCTTAACTTTAGGCAAATGACTTATATAGTCTTTATCAATGGGATGATTCACACACTCAAAGTTAGGAATATACAGAAAAGCTTTGCTGGTTCAAGGCCAGGGTGCTTGGCACCTTGCAGAATTGTGACCCTGGAGCCTGATCCACAATATGCTTTGAATCAGACTCTAAGTGAATAGTTCTTTATTGAATCCTACTAGTTCCCTTTCTTATAGCAATGAGTACCACAAGTTGAATGATAAATATGTTCAAAAGTATTTCCTTTCATCAATTTTAAATTGATTTCTTTGTAGTTTCATTGTGTCTCCTTATTTTTGTATTACGGTAGCAAACAGATGCTGCTGACTGACCTTCTCTGTCCTCCTCAGTATTGGATATACCTCTATTATGTCGTCACTTATTTGTCTCTCTCTCTCTCTGAAGTCCGAGCCTTTATCATTTCTTCACATACCGTCAAAGTTGCTCCTCATGCCTCCAAACTTTTTCATTGCCTTGCTCCGAACCTATTCCATTTCTGCTGTATCCCTTTTTGAACTGGCAGGACCAGAATTGTAAACACAATTTCAGGTGAGGGCATACCATCAGTTTACATAACAATATATTTTTGGCAGTATTCTCTATCCCTTTTTTAATACAAACTAAGGTCTTGTTTGGGTTTTTAAACCACTGCTACTACCAAACAGGAATTTTCACTTAGCTGTCCAAAATGAGGCCTAAATCTATCTACTGAATGCTTGCAGTTAATTTAGAACTGATCAACGTAAAAGTGATCCAGCATTTTCCCTCTAATCTGTATTATCTTATATTTGTTTACACTGAATTTCATCTGCCAGCATTTTGCCCACTGCCTAGTTTTATTCAGTACTTCTAGAATTCCTCACTGCCTTCCCCAACCTAAAGCTAGATCATGAAGTTACCAAAAGTCCTAAATAAGACTCTTGGGCTTATCTACACAGTGCATTAGTCTGCACCAGCGTATCATGCAATAACTGGCCATGTGGACCCTGCAGGCATGCACTAAAAGTCCCCTAAACTCACTTTAACGTAGTCCCATTTCAAACAGTGCTACATTAATGAGCACTAGGGAACTTTTGGTTAGTGCATGACCGCACTGGCAGGTCATGCACTAACTGGCCGTTGTGTGCCAGTAGGGTGCACAATGGCCAGTTAGTGCATAACCTGCCAGTGCGGATTAGAATTTACACCCCACTGGTGTGGACTAGCACAGTGTGCAGATGAGCTCTTAGTTGGATTGCTCCAGAAGATGACCAGAATCCAAATTATGCCTCAGCCACAATTCAGTCTGTAGTTCCTCCAGCCCTTATCCTGCCACAGCTGATAGCCACCTTCACTCCAACTCAGCTGTGGTAACAAGCACATTTGCTGGGCAGCAAACAAGAATTCCAAAAACTTCTGCAGCTTTCAAAATTTGTTTTCATTCCATGTCAGAGCGAAACCAAGACTTTTCAAAAATGTTCACAAAAACCAGAGAGAGACTAACCAACCCACTCCAGAATACCAAATCGGGCTCTCACCTGGGATTTAGTAGGAGACCCAATTTCAAGTCCCTGCTCTGCCTAATTCAGAGTCAATCAGTCTCTCTCTCTGGCCCAATGAATATTTAATTTGTACAAAGTAAAACAGCTCCAACAGGAGAGATTAAGAGAGAATCTCTCACATCCCAGATGTCCAGACAACCAAGCTATTGGTTATTCTGGGAGGGGTTGGTCTCTCTCATTTTGACAAGAAAGTGCATTTTGGACTTGAGGAATCTTCCTGATTAAAGTTTCCTGTAACCTGATGTGCTTCCACATAGAGTTTTGGTTTCAACAAATCGGCACTTTCCTACAAGAAAAATTTTAGTTGAAAAATTCCTCACCAGCTCTGGTTGGAGGGTGGAGTCAAGTATCTACAACTCTGCCTGCCCACTGTCCCATCTACGTGCCTGGGAGAGGAACCAGCAACCCCACCGATGCTGAACTCCATGCTTTTGCTATGATCCACATTGCAAGTAGCCCATGCTGGGGAGCACATGTCACAGGTTATGATTTGTCCCTAAATGGGTTTCTTACTGACTGCCTTGTCTAAACTAAGCAATTTTGTATCATCCACATACTTTGCCATCTTACTCCTCACCTCCTATTCCAAGTCTTTAAATATACTGAATAATGCCAATCCTTGGATTCTTGGGACACCAGCTATTCAACCTATTTCCATGCTAAAAACTGACCATGCATTGCCACCATTTGTTTTCCACCTCTTAACCAGCATCTAATATATGACACAACCATTCCTCTCACCCCATAACTGCTTCATTTCCTTAGATGTCTCTCAGGAGGTGTGCAGCAGGTGCAGGGCCGGCTCTAACTTTTTTGCTGCCCCAGGCAAAAAACGAGGAGCGCTGCCCCACTGTAACACCCCCCCCTGCCAGCGCCGCGCTGGCAAATCCCACCCCCCAGTGCCACGCCGGGCCGCCGAAACCCCTGCCCCCCCGTGCGCCGGGCCGGGCTGCCCACCCCACCCCTGAGCGCCTTGCCGGGCCGCCCAAACCCCCGCCTCCCCCCGGAGCGGGCCGCCCAAACCCCCACCCCGAGCACTGCACCGCCGAAACACCCCCTGCGCTGCCCGGCCGAAACAAAAAAAAGCCCTCGAGCACCGCCCCGCCGAACAAAAAAACAAAAACAAAAACACCGCGAACGCCCCCCGCCACCGCAACATTGGCCGCCCCTTCTAAGCACGTGCTGGTTCGACTGGTGCCTGGAGCCAGCCCTGAGTAGGTGGTACAGCTAGAGTGTTGTCTCATACAAAATGAAGCTGAATTGTCCTTTCCCCAAGCATTTCAGGCTCAGACGCACAGTGGGTTCCCTAAACTAGGATGGCACTTGGCAGCAGCAGCTGCATGTACCACAGCACAGCAGTTCAGACAGTGGCATGACAGAAGAACAGGTGCCACAGCAAACAACTTCTGCCTGGAACAACTGGTTGTGTTTTGTTCTGAGTAAAGGCATCTGCCCTCTCTCACCTCCTTGCAGAATGTTTCCTACCTCTAATAAAGGAGTTTCCTCTTGTTGCCCCTCTCTCTTCCATATTTGCAGTTTGTGCAATTTTCTCCATTCATATCCAAAGGTTTCTGCTGTCTTCTTCTGTTTCTGGCCTTCTTTTCTGAAATCACTCCCACCCACACAGCAGTTAGCTCATACAGGCTAGAAATATGAGAGAGCTGCTCCCACAAGGCTTCCATGGGGGGAGGCAGTAGTGTGTATTAGAATTCACCCACAAACCCACTTTGAGATAAACCATTTTTGCAGGGACCCATTTTAAACTCTTACACTAAAGTGCTCAGATGTTTGAACCTGCATTACATATGTTGTGCTTCCAGCATTGGAAATACCAGCAATTTCATGAGAGACTGTTCTGGCCAAGTTTCCAGTTTTGTTTTGTTTTGTTTTTCCCCCAAACTCAAGGGGTTGAGATAGTTTTGCTAAAAATCTGAATTTCTGGGGCTTTCTCTAAGCAAAAACATGGCACTACTGACATTTTCCCAAAACTAATCCCATAGCTCTCACAGGCAGTATACACAGAATCTCAAATGACACTGAAATGCAGCCACATCTGGAACTGGACCATAGCTGATATTCTGCACCAGCAACACTGCACATCAGATTTTAGGGAGGAAAGTAGGAAAGAGTAACTTCTTTAATTAAAAACCACAGGGGAAACTTTAAGGAGAGAGGATCTGACTCAAGCTGGAACGCAGCCAGGATACAGAGATTATCTCTTGAGAGAAGTGCCTTGGGATCTTTAATTACAAAAAATGATCAGGGCCTTAGCTTTATATCCAGCAGCCTTAATACCAGGTCAGTGATATTAGGCTAATAGCAGTGTTAATTGGTTCACTACTGATTGTCCACACATTTAGGCCATCATCTTCTCTCTTCTTGACTATTGCAGGATCTCCCTCACTGACCTCTTTGACACTCACATTGCCCCCACAGGTCCATTCAAATAAATCTTCTATGATCATCTTCCTTCACAACTCCGCCACTCAGCTAAGTCTCCTCCAGCCACCCTCTGCTCTGCCAACCATGCACGTCTCTGCTGCCCTACTGGGCACTCCTCCCACCAATGCCTCTACTCCTTTCATACCAGCTTTTACAGATGGAATGCCCTCTCCAAACTAATCTGTTAAGATACTTCCCTCTTCTCTTTCAACTCACATCTCAAGATCCACTTCTACCGTGATGCCTTCAATCTTAACTGTAAAAACAGTAGGACAATGGAACAGATTGCCTAGGGAGGTTGTGGAAACTCCTTCACTGGAGGTTTTCAAAAGGAGGCAAGATAGCCATCTGTCTGGGATGGTGTAGGCACAACAATCCCCTGCATTTTGTCAGGGGATTAGACTAGATCATCCTTGTGGTCCCTTCTAACCCTATGGTTCTATAATTCTCTGATTCTAAGGCACAGGTACGTGAAAGCACATGTGTGCGCATGGCAGGGAATGGATCTGACCTGGTGTGCCCTATTGGTCTCTAACTCTTATGATGCTAAAATAGCAATTGATAAAAACACTATGCACTTGTAAACTAGATTGCAAATTGAGCAGCAGATGTGATGAAATCCCCAAAGCACACACCCGCCTGTTGAAAATTTTGATGATCTTCACTCTGAAAAGACATGAAATGGCTAGGGCAAACACTGGTTGCTGATCTGTGATTGTTTTGGAGATAGTGAACTGTAGTCACATTACTCCAATCACTTCTTCTCAATCACTGAAAATTTTGGAACTCCACAAGTGGCTTAGAATGCCCTAGTTTGATAACAGCTCTAACTTATCTCACATCTAACAGGAATAATTTAACTCCAATCATTAAACTGTCTGAAATCTTCATTTATGCTTCCGGAAATCCTTTTCTTGTTAATTAAATCTGGAAGTGGGAATCTCACATCGCATGCCAGACTATTCAGCATGCAGATGTCACAAATGAGAGCAGTACACAATGCAGCCTGGAGATTACTGGCTGCCACTGTGAGACATTCCTTTCATGCTAAAACCAAATTACTCTTGCTAAGTTTTTGGGCACCTATTTTGAGATGTTTCTTTTATTTCATTTTTTTTTAAACAAATACTTTTGGTTGCTGATTCTCGGGAAGCTGTAGTAGAGGTGACACCATTAGCTAATGTTTCAGAGTCCAGAAAGCAAAAGTTACTTCTTTCTCAACTTCAGCGAGAGTGCTGAAACAAACAGAACTGATAATCCCAGACATAACGACAGGACCCAGAGATGAACATATAAATGCTTCCCACTCCTTGGGGGAAAAACATAGGTGGTCTTGGGGGGGTGGAGACCAGCAGTTCTTCTGAACCTAACAGAAAATTGGCTTTGACTATAAAATGTTGTTGTTCATTTTGTCCAGTTAAACTTTATTTTTCTTTCAATGGCACTTTAACACCTGCAACTGGTGTTTGTGAATATACAGTAAATCTCTGCAGTATTTGTCAAGTTGCAAGCTGGTTTTGGAAGATGAGAAATACAAACTATGGATTAGCACACCTGTACAGAGGCATGGTTGATTGAGGAGCTCGGGACTGAAAAGCCCCATGTGGGATTGGCCTACTTGGGTATGTCTATACTGTTGCTAGGAGTGTGCTCCCAGCCTGGGTAGACAGATACATGCGATCTTGAACCAATGTGGTGAAAAGAGCAGCGTGGAGATTGCAGTACAGGTGGTGGCACAAGCTAGCCACCCGAGTACGGACCCAAGGGTCAGAGGGCTTGTACTCAGGTAGCTTACCTGTGCTGCAATATCCAGGCTGCTATTTTTAGCACTCTAATTGAGCAGAGCTAGGGCATATCCTGTCTACCTGGCCTGGGAGGCATGTTCCCAGCTGCACTGTAGACATACCCTTGAGAACACTAAACATGGCTGTTTGACATCTCTGCAACGGCTGTGCAGATACTGAAAGGATGTGGCTTCATCCCAAAGACATGTTCGTAATTGAGATGGGTAAAACTACAGTGTTTTTTCACTGAATGATTAAAAGAATGTTACAAGTTCTTTCTTCTTCTCTCTTTTCATGAGAAAGAAGGTTAAAGATTAGTACTGGGCAATCATTTCCTGCAAATATTCTCTTGAATTCAAAAATGAATTTGCTCTGGCCATGCGCCAACTCCTTTTGGGTTAGCTTTCCACATGCTTTTAAGCAAGCAAGTTTTGTCACACAAATGCTCAAGGAAAGTGAAGAACTACTCAAGTATTCACACCAGAAGTATAATATTTTATGATATGGGACTTTGCTGACATAGCAAGGAACTCATCTTTCAAAAACCCTTAGCAGATCCCTAGCACAGAGGCGACGATATAATTTAGAAAAGGCCCCAGCCACATCTTTTTAAAATTAGATCTGCAGATGCAGTTGCATTTTGTGAGGTTACATCTTCACTGTAGAATTAACTCTGGTGATTGGCACCTGGGTCTGAGCACCTGGGTTAGCCTACCTCGGGTCTGAGTGGCCATACTGCAAAGTTACTGTACACTGAATGACTATGTCCTCTCTGGTGCTGCACTCACCTGTGTGTGTTGCTAGGACTTCTGGGGGCATCTCTCATGGTTCTTAGCACTGAAGCAAACTGAGCCACTCTATGATCCTTTCCCAGTGAATTGCGGGAGAACTTGTCTGTCCTTCTGGGCACACAGAGAGAATTGTGGGAAGGCACTGAAGGACTATCATCATTCAAGTGGTTTAGCCTGAGTCGTCATTGTAAAGTAGTCATGCTACCACCCCTTCTGAAAGCCTCACTCAGCTTATCGTCCAGGATGGGCCAGCTAGCTTAAGTGGAAAGCACCATTAAACTTGAGTCAGAGGGCGTGTGTATGAACAGGAGCCAGGTTAGGGACAATACCCGAGTAAGAGCCTCAGTTAACTCTGCCGTGAAGACATAGCCTGAGTTATTGTGGTAGCGATGACAGAAAGTTAAAGAGTAAGTACACTACACTTGGCATACTTTATACGGGATGAGACAGTGCTTGACACAATAGGCAGACAAGTTTCCCTAAACCCTTCACTGCAGCCTTGGCACAGAGGCAAACGGATGGACCAGACGAGGACTTGACAGCACTTCACAACCAGAACTGGCCATGCACATATAATTGCTTTGCATGACTATGGTGAGGGAAATTTGAGTTTAAACTCTGTCGCTCCATGCAGCAGAGATGAGAAGAGGGATTTGGAGACAGCCCAGGGTCTTGGGCACAGGAAAGACACTGCTAAATTCTTTTCCTTTGGAATCCCTGAGGATTGTTAAAATTCAGGCTAGAGTAATGGAGCTAGACCCAGCCTTTGGGGTTCTTCTAGTCAAGTCTTCCACTGCAGATCTTGAGGATCCTGTCTCTCCAAATTGGAGGAAGGGCTTGAGCTCTCTGTTTAGCTGGAGAGATTGGAGGAGACTGCTGTACTGGGTGATACAGCTGCAGGCATATAGAAGTAGATTCATCCCTGCACTGGTGCAGATACTGTCATGAGGACAGAGGAGATGTAGCATGTGCCTTCCCTATTCAGGTTCTGTGGGGGCCAGTGAAAACCCTGGCACAGTCTAGAGCCAATGTAGGGGCTCCAATTCAATGTGCTCCTCCAAAATTGGCTCCAAAGGGGTACACTGACAGCACACATTATCGTCTCCCATTGACTTCAAAAGAGAAGGTGACAATTAGGAAAGGTGAAGGAATACAGCCGATACAAGACAGTCAACTAAGGATATTAGTGCATGGATGAAATTCATCCTCTCAAGTAGTTAAGATTTGAAGGTATGAAAATGCTGCAGAAGCCGGATAAAATATTTCGGTATGTATCAGCACAGCAGAAAAAAAGACTCCAGCTGAGAAAAGCTGCAAAGCCGCACACACGCTGTGCAGGAGAACAGGATTAACATAATTTATTCACTTTTGAAGTTGGGGGAGTGATCACCATGAATGTGCTAATCAAAATATTAGAAAATTGTTGCATCCTTAAGATAAATACCTATTTCAGCACCATGCGTTCAACACTTGCAAACAAAGAGCACACGAGACATCTGATCATTTTGTCACAGACATTCAAATAGCCTTCATACCTATGTGGGGACATTTTTATAGAGAAATAATTTGTAATAGCATTAAAGATGGGTTTAAAAGTGATGAGGCAAGGCAGTGATAACATGGACAGGAGCAACTTTAATCTACAAGACTGCACAGATGCATGCAGGGCAAGAGACAGTATGGGTACTGCACAATAACAAATGCCAACTCTGACATAAGGTTGTGCAGTAAGCTCTGTTCAAAAGAAAATCATATGATACCACATCAAGAAAACAAATGCATGCTTGTATATGAGACAGAAAATGGGCTTAGGGGGCCAAAGTCCCAAACAGAGCTAGGAATTATGAGTTGCCAAGAAACCACATAAGTGATAATATTGAGGAAGCCTGGCTTCGCATTTAAGGCAGTGGAGTGAGACTCAGGAGATCAGTATTCAATTCCTGCTTTGGTCTCTGACTCCCTCTGAGACCTATGGCAAAATCAATCTGTTCCCATCTGCAAAATGGAGACAATTGTTCCTTTCTTCCACCCTTTGCCTGTCTTGTCTATTTAGACTGTAAACTCTTCAGGCAGGGACAGTGTCATTTACACTTGATTGGGGCCTCTAGGTGCTACTGCAATACAAATCATAAGTAGGGTTCTGGAGTAGGGTGACCAGACAGCAAGTGTGAAAAATCGGAATGGGGGTAGGGGATAATAGGTGCCTATATAAGACAAAGCCCAAAATATCGGGACTGTCCCTATAAAATCGGGACATCTGGTCACCTATTTTGGAGACATAATAAAAGAGCGAAAAGTGATACAAGGTAGCCATTTTGAAAAAATGTATATATTCAAAGTAGAGTATGAGACTATCAGTGACCATGAAATAGAGTCTCTCTTTTTGTGTAATGACAGTGAGAATGAATTCACAATTCCTTGTATGCAAATCTGGATATCGTTATGCTGACAGATGCTAATAGCTGCCAACAGGTGAACCTTAGATCAAAAGACAATCACAGACATCATTAAAAGCAATGGATGTGCCAAGCACTCTTAGGTTCAACTGGAGTGGTAGTCAAACCTGTTTATGTATGAAAGACAGCTACAGAAAATGGTTAGATTACCCTTACCATGGCAGGTCAAAACTAAGCTGTGGAGACTGAGGGGTTTCCCTGATGGCAAACGCAGGGTTAGAAACACTGGTTTAAAGGTTGTGTGTGCTAGAGACAGGAAAGCCATGAGAAGGAATTGTGAGCATGACCCTGAAAGGAAGCAGAGAGACTGAACCAGGGCTGGCTCTAGGCACCAGCAAAACAAGCTGGTGCTTGGGGCGGCATTCTGGCCATGCCGCCCCTAAAAATGTGCCCCGGACGCTGCTGCCACTTGCGCACTGCTGCTCGCCCTCCCTCCCAGGCTCTCAAACCCGGGAGGGACGGGGAGATCCCGAGCAGCCACGGCACGTGAAACAGCTGATTCGCGCGCCGCGGCCGCTCGGGATCTCCCCCTCCCTCCCGGGTTTGAGAGCCTGGGAGGGAGGGGGAGACCCCGAGCGGCCGCAGTGCACGCGCTGCTTCTCCCTCTCCCTCCCTCCCTCCTAGGCTTGAGAGCCTGGGGGGAGGAGGCAGGCCTGGGGATTTGGGGAAGGGGCGGAGTTGAGGTGGGGCTGGGGGTGGGGTAAGAAAAAAACGGGGGCCTCCAAAATTGTTTTTGCTTGGGGCGGCAAAAATCTTAGAGCCGGCCCTGGACTGAACTACTTGGACATAGAGTTTGCTGGACTGGCCGACTTGGGCATTTCTAAACCAGGAAACTGTTTGTTTCTATTGTGTTCAGGGAAACAGGACTTTGTGAATATTTTGTATAAATAAACAAGATTATACCTGACTTTTATCATCAATTTCTTATCCTAGCCAAAAGGCCCTGCAAGGCCATAAATATTGGCTAACTGCTCAGGCCAGAGGGACAATAATATTATATAGGTACATTTTATGGGTATTCCCATGTCCATTTAAAAATTAAGTCTAAAAGAAATCTACTCTGTCTCAAAGGAATCACACTCTGGTCTCAGTCCGACAAATCGTAGTGTGATTCACAGTACAGTGTGCAAGATTTTGGAACCTCAGTGCAGCTGTGAGCAAAGGACACAAGTAAGGTTAATGAGACTCCTTACTATGAAGCAGAAAAATAACCAAGCTTCTTGTGTCTGCCTGCTTACTCTCAAGGTGGCAGCAAAAATCTGGTCAGGGGGTGGATGGAGAATGAACGTGTCGGAGGCGATTCATGGGTGCAAGGCAATGATCCCGCCTGGCAGGGATGTGGAGCACTGCATGAATAAATTCAAAATTAAAAGTGACGCTCAACATGGGATTGCAGGGGAATTTGAGCCTACCTTAAAGGACTGCTGTGTGGTCACCCAAGTACTCCTACTAAGTAGCAAGAGTAAGGCTGAAATGGGGAGTAGGCAGCTAAGCACCTTGTTTGCAGGCTCACGCTTGTTCTATACACCAGGCAAGGCCTTGCAGAATCGATGCCTCACTGAAATCCTCCACATACACCTCTCTTAGCGACACACTTTCCCTTTTGTTTTACTCCAAACAGGGGTAATGTGATGGCCATAAAGCAGTGCTCAATTCTCATTCAATCAGGTTAGGTTAGGCTAACTTACCTTACCGCCCTTTAGATTGACCTTGTGCAGCTCTGCACACCTGTGCAGTGTCACACCTGTACAGTGTTGTGCAGTATCAACTTCTCAATCTAAAGGGCTGTTTTTTTTTTTTTACTAGGGCCACAAGTGAACAACATAAACCCTTTTACCCCGGTACATTATACACCCAGACAAAAGACCATGCAAATCTAGAATTAGTATAATTGTTACTAGCAGTACAAAAATATGGCCATTGAACTTGCTACACACAAGAATACGCTCTTGCAGTGAACAACAGCTAAGGGCAATCAGACTAGTGACAAAGAGGAAATAGTTATTAAAAAGTGATTGCCATGTAGGTAAAAAGCCTTCTTGTCACAGGATAATCTTGAAACTACAGAGATGAACTGTGTGTTATTAAAAAAATGGTAATAATGAAAACTGAAAAATTACTCATTCCAAACTGGAAGAAACAGGAGATATTAAAAGGGAAGGTAGGCCTGAGCCACAGTGTTTGCTTCTAAGTTTGAATGTCCCCACAGCTTGTGAGCAGTTGGAATTGCAGTTTTGAACTGGGTCCCATCTGTAATTCAAAGGACATTGTCAAACCTAATATGGCAGCAACAATATGTATGTCCTAGCTCCTAAGTACTGTGAAGTCAGAACACTCTACTTCTGGGACTATCTTGGTCTCCTAGGTACTGCCTGGACCACATCCAGTTTGGTCAGTTGAAGAGAAACCAAAGGTCAGTTGTTATGACAGGGCAATCTAAAGCAGAGAGAAAAGGAACCTTGAGTATGCCTTTTGCTTGCTCCCATTGGCCAGCAATCCACAGTAGATCCTGTACATTATCAGTCACAAGCTCATGGCATTTAGACTGCAAGACAGTGCAAAAAGTGTAACCTGGGTTTCCTCTGTCACCATACCTCAGTCTGTATGTGTCAAGACCTGGATATTCTTTTCTTTGTGTGATCTACCTCTTTCCTAGTGGGTCTCCAATAGAGAAGGATAGAGTCAAGAAATGTGAAGATTTAATTCCCTTTCTATCTGAATGGGCGAGGCTTTGAGGCTGGGAAACAGAGACCCAAAGGGAAACAGGAAAGAGAAGCCACCCTGACCCAGCACAACCAGACCTTGTTCCACCAGAGCAGTTGCTCTTGTCGCAACACAGCATCGAAGGAGTCCTGTCCAGCTGCAAAAACCCCACTTGTAAACAGAAGGCAAATCCAGAACAGTGCAAGTCGTGCTGCTGCTAGGCATGCACAGTGGGCATGCTGCGAACTCTGACAACATCAGTGTCGCTGTAGTTTACATTTAAATAAAAATGTGTTTAGCTCATTTGCCTTATTTATTGCTTAGCTTCAAAATCCAAGTCTCTCCTTCTTCCCACACTTCCGAATAAGTGTGTCACCTTGTGGGACACCACTCGATGGTTTGAGAAACCCCAATTACCTATAGAGTTTCTGGTTGAGTAACTATCTTTTTATTGGTTATTCACTTTCCTGGTTATTTCCCAGGGGAGGCAAGCACCAGGTGCTAATACCAAACACCAAATTCATGAATCATTTGGGTATAACACAGTACCCTGGGGGGTACATAGCTAAGGTATTTCTGCAACATAAACCTGGCATTCACTGTATAGCCAAGACTGAGCACTGATGGGCCTTTGCAAAGTTCTTCTGTCTCAAAATCACCTCGGAGAGATGGCCAACAGCTGAAATCTGTTGTGTTTTTTTCTCTGCACGAGAGGCTATTCTAAACTGTAAGTGATGCACAATCTAAATGAGCTGAGAATGGGTTTGCCAACCCCTCCTCTGTAGAATCTGTATTAGCTTGCACACAAAATAGCATTTCAGACCATCATGTACTAAAGTTCTGACCATCTGTGCCAGTAAATGGCAATGATAAATTCAATGGGAATTAATATTTCTCACCTGTTAACCCTCAGTATACTATCCCTGTAGCTAATACAACCATGTACTTTGCTGTAATTCTAATAAATAGCAATTGGTAGCAGCCCACTTGGTAATAAGTATTGAAAAAAATGGTGTAAAGTAGACATACTCTGCAGACGAGAGTCCAGGTAATTTGCAGCAACCACTCAGGCATCAGTGCCAATCACAAATGTCTGCCTGGTAGAAAAAATAGTCCCCACACAGCTGCTACCAATTGTAACAGGCCAATTTAGAAATAATGAGAGAGAGAGAGACTATGGAATGGTTGCAAAGTCACATAGACCAGTTGTAGCTGCCTCCACATCTCCCAGGGCACCTTTCCCTCAATATTATCCTCACAACAATATAACGTGTCACCATCTGCTGGTAGCCTCCAATTTTGCACTGCAGCAATTCAGTGAACCAATCTGCAGAACATTGTTCTTGTCTTTAAAGGAAGTGTGATAGTAACAGCCCAAACCCTTGTGAAATGGTGGCTTTCGGTGAGTTTGTGAAGCTCCGCCAGCATTCATAGCTTGACCAAAGAACCCGACACAGAGGTGAAGGACAGGAAAGAGGCGAGAGCCCTTGAAAGAAGCTCCACTCTTAGGAAGCGGGATTGAGCACAGCCCCTTGAGGAACATGACTAAGAACACTGATTGCTTGGCACAGGGGAAAGAGAGAAAGGAAAAGCCAGAGAGAAGCAGTACACTTTAACTCACAAGACTGTGGGCCCAACCTCTCAAGGTCCCCGATCAAATCCCTCCCTCTCTTGGTCTCCCTCAGGTCTCCATCCACCCTAATGTCCCAGTCACTAATCGTGATGTCATTTTGGGGGTGCCTGGTCAGCACACTCCCCCATCGAGCATTCTTCAACAACATCTGCCTTCTCATTCAACCATCTACTTTTTTTTGTGGTAAGCCTACAAAGGTACAGGATGCTTCCCCATACTAGTGTCTGACTTCTCCATATACAATAGTTCTATTCTTAAAAAAAAAAAAATTCCATGCTATAATTTTGCTTTTCCGCACACATAGGTTTAATATCTTCATCCACCTTGGAGAGGATGAATTAACATCTGAACAGCACTTTGAAGGTGTAAAATCCTAAGTACATAGCACCAAACTTATTGTTGCCACGTTCATCGTCCCTGGTTTGTTACTCTCTCTTCTTTTCCCTAGATCCCAGGCAACATTTTGTCTAGGTTGTCGTGTCAATAAAGTATTATTGAATCAAAATGTCTGAAGAGCTATAAGCTCTATCTACATAATAAATAAGAACTATTAGTTGTACTGAATGACATGTCAGCGGGTTTCACAGAAAATAAACATTTTGTGTGTTTCCCAGCCCTGATTGGTGCCTCTGCACATTGCCACAATACAAATAGGTAATACCTCATCTTTCAGGATAAATAGGGATTTTGGGGCACCTTGTAATGATTAATTCTCTCTTTATGGAGTTGGAAGAAACTTCCACTCTCCCACCTCAAACTTGAGGCCAACTGACAAAAGATACAAACCTTAAATATCCACTCCAGACATTATTTTCTGAACGTTGGACTGTCTTTGTCCAGGGCACATTTTCCACATTGCTAATGACTTTCATGTAATTAGTGCTTCCAACATCGGCCACAGCTATCCTTCCCATTACATATTCAGGAGACATACTGTATGCTTGGGTAAGATTCAGGAGCTAGAGTCAAATGCTACGTTTTATTTAGAGGAAGAAGGCATGTTTGATAAACAGCTTTATCTTGAAAGTAATTCCAATTTTTTTTATAGCTTATCATGCTTCTCTTATATTCAGTCTAAATGTCACACATCACCATCTATAGGTTGGCTATTGTCAGTGACCTTTACATTACCTTGAAAAAGCACCGGCAGCTTCTTTTCTTCCAGCTGCTCAAAGAAAGAAGAGGGGGGAGACATTGAACTCTTTCATTCCCGGCTAACCTAATACCTGTTAGGTATGTTGAATAACATGCCTGGTCCCTAACAGGTGACATTAGGGTTAGTCACTAAATACCAATAGCATGGCACAATCTACAGAATTCAAAGGAAGCAATAAACTACATAGAATGTGCTACTAAAATGGGTCACATAGTAACTGGTGTAAACAGATATATGCAACACAAAGTATTCATTTTACCTCCAGGAACTGTGGATTCCCAAATAGTGAGCCACAAACAGGAGAACTAAAGCGTTAAAAAAAAATTTAAAAACCAGTTTACATTGGATTGTAAATTAAACAAGAGAAAATGTTAGATAATTAAATGCTAATGATTCAAGCTGGGTGCTTATGTTTTGGCTTACTTGCCTAATGGTGTTAGCATTTAAATGGTCAGCTTTGAAGTTAACAAACAGCCTATTAAAATGCGTGGGGGGAATTCTCAGCTCTTTGGGTGCTATTGTTTCAGGCTGTCTGGCTGCGGATTCAACAAAACAGCAGTGATGGGATTTACATAGTGGTTTTGCAACAGGAAAGGCTAGAAACTCTTTTTTTTTTTTTTTTTAAATGAGAGCTTATATTATTGAGAACACAGCATGTGGGAAACGCCTAAATCTGCTAGTTTTGTCCAAACCCTGGGATTTCTATTGTCCCAGCTGACTGCTTAAATGGACATTGCTTGGTTCCCAACCAATTGCCATGTATAGTGACCATCCTATTGCAGCCAACCAAAAGCTCCATTGGCTTGCTAAACTCACTTTTATGTGCACGGTGAAGGGTTAATAGCAAATCCACTCCTGTCAGCGAACGATAAAGGAGGTACAGAGGCGAAAATTACATCTCATAATGAAAATTCCTCAAGGTGCTGCCACTGTTGAAAGGACAGAAATCATTAAGAGATAATTGTCGAGGGAATAGCACATTCTCAGAGGATAATGGTCTCCTGCTGTCACAAGAATGCCAAGGCAAAGCCGAGGCATGTATGGAAAATAAATGTCATGGTGAGGGGGAGACTTTTTTCCCCCCAAAGCACCGAATGTTGATCCTGTGACAATATTTTATTATTCCGGATCATCGATGTAGAGTTAATCATTTTATCTGAAGGATGTTGGTGCAGTACCTCTTCGCTATACCATTGCAGGCCTATTGCAATTTCACTGCCTCAGAAAAAGGCCGTGTGTTTCATCTGATGGGATTTATATAATACTTACATTATACTGACTGTGCTTGCCATTCCCAACATTCACCATACAGTGATGCTAGAGATATCTGCTTATTACCTAGCCTAATAGGAAGGACTGTGGTACCTTGGGTGTTACTGGGTGATAACATGGTAAATATTTATATTGTAGTGGCCACCACAGTAGGGGCTTGATGCCGCTCTCGTTAAAGTTTTCAGCCCCTACACAGTGGTTTAGATGGAGACTTGTTAATAATTGGTTTTAAATTGGCTCACGTCCTATTTTGCTTCTTTATGATGTACCAAGAAGGTCAGAAAGGTTTTGGTTTTTTCATCTTATATCTATTAGCTATTAGAAAGACAAGGTGTGTGAAAAGCAACAGAGGGTCCTGTGGCACCTTTAAGACTAACAGAAGTATTGGAGCATAAGCTTTCGTGGGTGAATGCCCACTTCATCAGATGCAAGGTGTGTGAAGTTACATTTTTATTGGTCCATTAAAAGGTATTACCTGTCCTCACCCACTTTGTCTAATATCCTGGAATCAACATGGCTACAACAACACTACATACGTTTATTAGGTATGTCAGCTTTGATTATTCCTGGGTTTGTTAAAGGAATTAGTGGAAGTGTCACAAGGTGACACAGTTCTCAGACCTTAACTAAAGGGCTGGAGGCTCTGAATCTTCAACAAAGGCTTCCCTTTTCCAAGCAAACAAAAAACAAAGACTAATAATAAGCTGACTAAAAAACCCTTGTATATGCAGTAGTGTTGTAGCCACGTCTGTTACAGGATATTATAGAGACAAGGAGGTGAGGTAATTATCTTTGTAAAGGTATTACCTCCCCTACTTTGTCTCTCTAAAAACCCCTTCTCCTCCATTGCTCATCTTTTCTTTTTGGTTCTTATGATGTCATTCTAGTAGTTAAAGGTAGTGCCTTCTATCATAAAGAAGAAACTGAACCTATCCATTGGTTTCAGTCACCTGTCACATCTTGCCCTTAATTCAGATTGTTAACTCTTTAGGGAAGGGACTCCATTACCACCACTCACTGCCTCTGCAGCAAAACTATGGCCTTCCTGCTTCAGTTTGGGTGTTCTGTGACTATGCATCAGGGCATCGTTCTTGGCCCTCAGTCTTTCATGCAAAATTTTAATGTGATTATTTAAAAGGGTAAATTAAAATATCAGTTCTTTTAAAAAAATTAATCCAAGATATAATGATAACACAGGCAAAGGGAGATGCAGAATATGATAATTGTATCAGGATTACATTGACAATAAAACGCTGGCAACTGTTTTTCAAATGAGTGCCTGATGATTTTTAATATTGTATTTTTAACCAACTACATTATCAAGAAAGTAAAGAAACATGACTTTCACTGTGATTTTCTGTCTGTTAAAGTGACACGAGAAGCACTATGATCAGGTTTATGATCTGATGGCCACCTTTCATATTTTAAATTATGTATCAAAAGTGATGGCACTCAAATGAATCCTCCCTATGGTCAAAACCTTTTCAGCTGTCTACTTCAAACAAATTCTTTTTCTCCTTCATGTCCATTCCCATTTTGATTGTCAGCACATAGCAAAGAGACCATTACAAATCATAAATGCTTTTCATGCTAAAATATACGGTTATTTTACTTGGGCAAAAATCTTGATTTTTTTTGTTTTTTTAATAGGCTAAAAAGAAGTTTAGAAAGTTATTTGATAGCTACGCACAGCACAACTTGCTGTATGCAGCTCTCTTGGTATTGGCACATCTTTGTGCATCTATGGCCCATGTACATGATTATTGCAAAGACAGTCGATATACACTCTGTCTATATGGGCTTCATGTCGTTTTTTTGTCAGTGTTTTATTCTATCTTTCTAGGCTGGGCTTTCTGACCATAGTATACACCAGCTGTAAACAATTTGGCCAACATGTCATATTTACCACTAATTCTCAGGTCCTACTAATTATGGCTGCTGCAATCATAAGTGACATACATTTCACCAACAGTGCTACACTACAGAATTTACCAATAGATGGTAGAGACTTTTGGAGGTAGGGTCACAACAAATTGTGTCAAAAAGCCATGTTACAGCCAACTGTATCTGTTTTTATCCTAAGATCATGTGACCAGCCACAGCATGGAGCTTGGAGGCAATTGCCTCCCATATTATTATTTATTTGTATAACTTGGAGCCTGAGTCCTGGGCCAGGATCCCATTGTGCTAGGCGCTGTGCAAACACAGAACAAAAAGACAGGTCCATCCCCTTACCCTTTGAGTCACCCCAGAGCAGCAGCTCCTTGTTTAGCAACTTATTCCCGAGGAGCTCCAAGCTCACTATGCTTGGGACACTTTCCAACAGACAGACAGCCTCATTACCACCGGCATATTCCATTACTTAAAGCATTCATCCAATGGGTGACTAGTATGTGGTTAAACGCTGCTTAGTATGTTTTGGCCCTTCTGTATCTGAAGATGAAGAATAGGAAAGGTTATTTGTAATACTACTTCACTCATAGACAGTGCTTGTCTTCTGAGGATCAAAATGTGCTTTATACTGGAGGGAAGTAGTAGCATCCTTTTGTACAGAGAGGGAAATCGGGGCATTGAATGGATGTCCGAAAGTCCAAGATCATTCATAGGTTTTGTCTGCATTGCCAGTATACCTCGTCAATCCTGTGCTCCTCACTCAGGCAATACTCACTGACGTCTGCTCCAACGAAGTGTATAGGATTGGGCTCTGAATTGTTAGGTGAGTTGTCCTCTGCAGTACCCCAGTGTAGCTGATTACACCTGTGTAAACCACAAACAAAAGGAGTATATAATTCTGATATGGTGGAATTTTACATTCAGTTTGCACAGGTGCACATACCTACACAAAGGGCAAGGCATGGGCAGTTAGGTATAGAGCATATCTGTATAGAGCAAATGTCAGTATAGACATATCACAATCAGACCCAAATCCTAACCCAGATAGTCAGGCAGTGCTCTAGTCTAGGGAGCATCTCACATAGAAAAAAATCCTTTCCCAGGACCATGACAGCAGAGCTGGTGTCACCGAGGAAGTTAATCAGGTCCTATATCTTTTGAATAGTTATAAGTCTGATTTTTAGGACAGCTGACAAGTATTGTATATGATTTTTAAAAGCTGGATTACT
The DNA here is from genome assembly GCF_013100865.1 of Trachemys scripta elegans. Classification (NCBI taxonomy): domain Eukaryota; kingdom Metazoa; phylum Chordata; order Testudines; family Emydidae; genus Trachemys; species Trachemys scripta. The sequence continues at coordinate 206,291,194 of NC_048299.1, forward strand.
CAAAGAAAAACCCACATATCATGGGTTAGTTACAAAAGCCTCAGAGAGAACAAACCAAGAGAACACTGATCACAAAAAGAGGAAAGTGCAGTAGATTTTGATAAATTAAAAAAAGTTAAAAAGAAAAACATATCATGAAAGGCAGGCAAAGATAAAGATAACTGAATCTAGGTTGGAGCTGAGTCACATAGGTGACCAACCACAATCAGTTGCCTAGTTGGTGGTCTTTAAATAAAGGTCAAACAAAATTGTACTGAAAGCCACATGGGGATAATTTAAAGTGGTTATTTAAGGCAGCGGGTTGCCTGTTGGAGGCGGTGTTCAGGGCTGGTTTCACTGTATTTTTAATAGCATTTAATTTGTTCATCAGTGTTTGGAGTGACCCTTCTTTGAAGCATTATATGAAAAGCTTTTTGCTACTGTTCATATTTTCTTTCATCTTACAAGCACTGCTTACTCCCCACAGTGTTTCATGGAACAGAAATCTTGTGGGTCGAGATTGTTTGCTTCCTTGCCACTGCACCACGTGATTTCTGAGGTGGGTAGCTCAAGTAATTGGGGGCTGTGTGCAGGGGCAGTCTATTGGGACAAGGACATAGAGCACAGCCAAAGCATATAAGCTCCACACCTTTAGCCCCCAACTCTTCTGGGACAGAAAGAGCAGAGGCTCCATGCACCCACCATGGCAATTTAACTTATTTAATTATCAAACAATTGATGAAAAAAATATTTAAGGGCCTCTGATTCTGATATTGTGCTGATTGTGTTGTTCCCATGTAGATCTGGTTCTGGCAAAGGATTCTTAGATGTCCCGTTATATAGTTTTCACATGTAGTTGCCAATTTGGATATGAAAATGCAGGTTTTGCATGTTATGGTGGGCATGCAATGCAAGTCCTGTACAGAGATGGTAAATAGGCTTGGAAGGATTAGATTTTTATTGGTAAACGTTGATAAACATCGATTTTACTGCACAAAACAACAAAAATATTTCCATCGATAATTTACAGATAGACAAAGTAAGAAAAATACTGCTTGAGAATTTAAAGTTTAAGTATATTTACTTTGTATATTTTGATATATGGTGTTGACCAGTGGTGGGCAACCTGCGGCCGATGGGCCACTTGCAGGCCGTAGGTTGTCCACCACCGATGTTGACACTTTGTGTTTAACAGTTACAAAGCTTTAGCTTCTTGAATCTCAGCATCTATTGTCATTAAATAATTAGCTGACCCCCCATTGTCTGACTCCCCCCATAATTTCTCACAATTATGAAAAATTAAAATAAACACAAATCAATTATTTTAAAAAACTTTTTTACATTGCATCAAAATTATTAACAAAAAATAAAAATTAAATTCTGTCAAGCCTAATTGTAAGATTTTTGGGATGGGGACTGTGTTTTTGTACAGCCTCCTAGTGGTCCAATGGGATCCTGATCTATGACTGGAGCTACCCAATACAAATAAAAAACAGAGAGAGTTGTCATAGAGAACATATCCCTTCGGGGAGACAATGGGGGAACAAGAAAGGAAGTTGAAGATCAAAATTAATGAAAGGGTATTTTATAGATAAATCAAGGCTGACACTAAGCATGTATGCAGATATTTGCATCTCAATATGGTGAAACAAAAATAAAAATAGCTTTCAGAACTTACTTAAAATTAAAGGCCATTTAGACACTACACCAACCATATGCTGGGAGATGTTTGCCTCCATTGTGGTATGTACAGTGGACTGCCTTTTCATATGAACCTTTTAGAGAATGGTGTAGAAGGATGCTGTACATCCCAGGAGCTAATATCTTTTTTGGGATCAACTTCTGTTGGTGAAAGAGATAAGCTTTTGAGCTTATACAGAGCTCTTCTTCAGGTCTGGAAAGGTAATCAGTATCACAGCTAAATACAAGGTGGAACAGATTGTTAAGTGTAAGCAGGTAACACATATTGCAAGAAACCATTCAGAGCGAAGTTGGCAATTAACACCTCTGCAGTCATATGACAAAGGAGAGTTAGTGGGTTACAGATTGTCCTAATGAGACATAAAACCTATGTCTCAATGGAAGCCATGATTTTTGGTAACTAGCAGAGTGCATTTAAGCTCCCAGACTCATCTTTTAAAGGTGTTCTGCAAATTTCCTTTGAGGACAAAGAGCGAGAGATCAGATGTGGAGTGATCGCTTTATGAAAAGTGTTCACCCACAGGTGGTTGGATGTTTTGGTCTTATTTTTCTGTGCGAGTTCATTCAAGAGCATCATGATTGTCTAAATTCACCTGCAGTTATTATTGGGGCATAAATGCACTGGATGAGCTACACCACTATTGTAATAGGCATCTATAGGACTTCTGGATTCTGAAAAGTGTGTTGTGTGGGATATGGATCATCATAGCAGTAGAGATATGGCTGCAGGTTTTGCATCTGTTATTATGGCAGGGTCTGGTGCCGCGTTGAGTTGAGGTATCCTGGTCTGTGGGGAGCTTGCTTCTGATGATGAGCTTGGCAAGGTTGAGGGATGTGCGAAGGCCAAAAGAGGGGATTCTGGAAATATTTCTTTCAGGATGGGGTCCCCATCAACTCTGGGTTGTACTTGTTTGATGCACGGGTTCCAGTGAGAGATAGTAGGTGACAAGTAGGCATGTGCATTCAGTGGGTATTTCCCCCCCGTATTGAAGCAGATTCTCCTGGAGAATTAGGGTGGCCCATTTCATGAAGTGATCTACATTGCTGGTGGAGTTTCCTTGTTTTATGAAGGTGGTTTTAAGGGTGTATTCCAGATTTTCTTCTCGGAACGTATTTTGTGGTAGCTGAGTGTCTAGCTGTAGATAAGATTTCTTGGTGTGTCTAGGGTGCCTGCTGTATCTGTGGAGTTAAGTGTTGTGTTCCATGGGTTTCTTGTATTCAGTTTTCTGTTGGGCTCCATTGCTGAAACTCATTGTGCTGCCCAGAAAATTGATGCTAGTGTGGGAGTGTTCTGTAGAGAGCTTGAGGGATGGGCAGTGGTTGTTGAATTTGTGATAGAAATCTATGAGGGAGTTCAGGTCATCTATACAGAGGATGAAAATGTCATCATGTAGCTCAGGTAGATCATTGGTTTCATGTTGTGTTTATCCAGAATTTTTTCCTTGAGGTGGCTTATGAAGAGGTTGGCCTATTGGGCAGCCATCCTGGTATCCTTGACTGTTCCTCTGCTTTGGACAAAGTGATGGTTGTCGAATGTAATTTTGTGAAGAGTGATGATGAAATGGATGAGTTTGGCGATGTGTTTGGGGTGGATATCTGAGTGTTGTCCACTGTCTTGTAGATATTTGAGGCAGGCAGCAATGTAGTAATGGACATGGATTTTGGTGTATAGGGAGGTGATATCCATAGTGGCAAGTATGGTGTTCTGAGGGAGGTTGTTGATGTTGCAGACTTTCTGAAGGAAGTCAGTTGTATCCTGGAGGAAACTTGCCCTTTTGTGTGGTGAGTGGTTTGAGGATGGTTTCTATGAGTCCTGGTATTCCTTCAGTAAGAGTACCATGGCCAGATATGATGGATCTACCTGGGTTCCCTTGTTTGTGTATCTTGGGAAGCAGGTAGAAGGTCCCGGGGTGGGTTCTTGGGGGAATAATAGCTCTATGGAGCTTGAATGCTTGTCTCTTTCACCAACAGCAGCTGGTCCAGTAGAAGATACCCTCTTTGTCTCTCTTATATCCTTGGGATACCCTCTTTGTCTCTCTTATATCCTTGGATCAGCATGGCTACAGCAACCCTGCCATGCCACTGAGCACTTACTGGGTTTCAAGAACACAGTACTACCAGCATCTATACCTTTTCAGGAAAGAATATAATAGAGCACAACTCTGGAAAAATCTCTTTTGTCCCTTGAGTCTATACAATTATTTAAATCAAGTAAACAAGCCCAGAGGCCATTGGCTGTTGTAATCTGGAGTCTACCCAGCTAAAACTGAGCAGACAAAATACTTGTACTAAACCTTGTGTTAGGACCCCAAAATACACGGCTAAATACCAGTTCATTATCACTCATGGGCCACAATGAGCATGTGCTCTCATAAATATTACTTTGTGTTTAGTGGAAACCGTTAGGATATAGATATTCAGGCCTGTCTGCAAAGGCCTATACTTTAAGAATGTAGGTGTATTTTTATCACTAAGCTAGTTATAGAGGTATAAAAGAAAGAATCAAAATCACTGTCTGTCTGTGAAAGGGCCTTCTCGTACTGTGACAGTCTGAGGCCCTGTTCTTAGGCTAAGGCCTTCGGCTAAGTAGCAGAGGCAGCCATAAGCTGGGAAGTGGTATGGTCACATTGAAATAAGGTGCTATGGGGCTGTTAGGAATACAATCCTGTCCTGATATTCCTATCACCTCCAGAGAACAGGAAGAGCCTAGAAGATGTAAAAGGAAACTTAGTTTGATAGCACCCTGTCTGGCTCACTTATCAATAGCTGGGATGTGAAATCCTCATTTCTGTATTGTTCTATCACTGTAGTCTCCACTTCCCTATTGGGTGTCTGTATAATCTCTGATTGTTTCTGTCTGCTGTATAATTAATTTTGTTGGGTGGTAAACCAATTAAGGTGATGGGATATAATTGGTTAAATAATTATGACTGTGTTAGGATTGGTTAGTTAAATTTCAGTAAAATGATTGGTTAAGGTACAGCTTAACTCAAGTTAGAACTCAAGTTTTACTATATAGTCTGCAGTCAATCGGGAAGTAAAGGGGGAATGAGAACAGGGAATGGGGCTGGGGGAATTGGAATCATGTTTTGCTAATGGGGGGGCGGCGGAAATGGGAACAGGGACACAGGCAAGGCTCTGTGGTGTCAGAGCTGAGAAGGGGGACACTGAGGAAGGAAATCATGATTGCTGGACGTTCACCCCAATAAACATTGAATTGTTTGCACCTTCAGACTTTGGGTATTGTAGCTCTCTGTTCATGCGAGAAGGATCAGGGAAGTGAGCGGGTGAAGGAATAAGCCCCCTAACAGAAACCACCAATTCTTATTTCAAGAAAGGTGTGATGAGACATTCCCCTGCTGAATACACAGCCGGTGGTTCCCACATGCTACTCTTGAGGACACAGAACTCTGAGTAACTCCCAACTCTGCCAAACCCCTTGGTTCCCCTGGACAACCAAAAATATCCAAAAAATACAACCCATTTGTGTAACAATTGTGCTATACAGGCATCAAAAGGGAATGCTAGATATTGATTATGAGGCCAGTAGTCTGTCTGTTGGATTACCTGCCTCGTATGGTGTCATGGTATCCAAGGACAGGTTGTGCACTAATTTTTGTTCACCCACACAACAGGATAAAATGTTTTGAGATGGCTTAGAAACCCACCTGTGTCTTGTTAGTGGTCATCTAATATCCAAAGGAATATCTGTTCTGGGGCTAAGAATATTGACTGTCCCAGAAAGTCATGGCAGGGGCTGGCTGGTCACCCACTGAAGATGTCAGAGGTGGGCATTCCCAAGACCAGACCGGCCTAAGAAAATGCACCATGTTAAAGGCAAAGAGCCCTAGCCAGTTGTGTGTCTGTGTGGTGGTGGTGGTGGTGATGGTGTTATGGGGAAAGAGGACCGTGGTCTATTGAAGGGAAAGATGAGTTGCTTGTTTGTGTATTTGGCAAGGGGGGTAGAGTGAGGAGCTGTGACTAAAGAATACCTTAACCTGTTGAGGGGAGAAATGGATGCTTGACTTGGGAATGCACTGGTATTACACGGTCTAAATATTTCCTGTAGGACCCTTGAATGCAAAAATCATCCAAATGTAGACAATGAACTAGTCACCCTTCATTATTAGTATTCAGATTAAGAAGGCCTTGAACCCATCCTTACCCAATACCTCAATTAGGACTCTTGGTGTGCCTTGCTGCTAGGACTACTCAATGCTGGATGCTACTAGCACAGGAATGTACAGCTCCAGTTTAGGATCAAGAAATGTCCCTTTAAGGCAAAAGGGATTTAGTAGTACATAAGCCCTGCAGGGAACATTCTGCTCTTTGCTTCTACAGAGAGAGTGCAAATTGTTCCCTACCTTTCACAAAGTGATATTTGATAGGTACTTGCATTAGCTGGAAAACGTACTTTGCTCAGTGAAGCCAGTTCATTTTTTGCTTCTGAATTGTATCTGTTCCCTAAGGAAGAGCACCAGTCCCCTGCAATTCAGTACCAGACAATGATTTTGTTACACCTGGCACACATTTATCAGACCAACAATTATTTTTAAAATAAGGGTGGGAAATGGCAAAGTCTGAAGAGGAGTCTTGATCAAATGGGAGAAGTGTTTTCCCTTGTATTTGACACTCTTTATGTCTGCCAGCAGGGTGCTTTACAGGCACATACAGGGATAAAAAGCAGTCGCACAAGATATTTTATTCAGTGCAGATTATTCACTTCTCTTTCTCTAAGCTTCATTATCCATATGCCATTTCTGGTGTAATTTGGTTTTGGTCATTGACTTTTAAAATAAGCAATCATGGTTTTTAATATTTGCTCCAAAAATGTATTAACAGGAGATGTTGATTAGTCTCTAAATGGGCCATAGTTCAAAAGCAAACTTCTCTTGCCACTGTCTGATACCTTTTTTCCTGGTTAATGCTTCGAAGTGCTCACTATTTTTTTAAGCTATTTGATCCTTTGGTTCCATTTAATCATTTTTACTATGTTTCTTCTTACACACTCTTCTTCCAGGTTTTTGATTTTCATAATCACTGGTATCCTATTATACCTGCCTCACTGGCCCTAAACTTACAACTACATAAAAAAGAAAACTAAGGGGCATATGTGCTATTAGGACTGGGCAAACTGGCAAATATTGAGATTCAGATGATATTTGCATTCAGAAGTCATCTTATTTGGATGATATACAGATTGCAAAAAAATGTGCTATGAATTTCAGATGCCAGGAATTTAGAGGAGCATGAAGCACACCTTTAGAAACCCAATTTCTTAAGGTTAGAGCAGCCCATATGAGTAAGTGCCCGGGCCACCACTTGCAACATGGATGCCCCTTGCTGGGTCGTTGGCAGCAGGGATTAAACATGGGACATTTAGATCTTAACACATGACTCTATTGCCTGAGCTAAAAGACCCACCTCTCCTAGCCAAGGCTGTAGCAGGTTCATCAATTGTTTGCTGGCCTAGTCCCACCCCCCAGAAGGGGACAGAGCACCACACCTAGCAGGGATGACTTACACTAGGTTTGTCAGAAGAAGCTACAAGTTCTGGCAAAGCTAGACTCTGAGCACAAACAGCAAAGTAACCCGTGATGGGGAAAGAGGTGAGGGCAGGAACATCACAAAAGCAAGTAGGGAGGAGAAGAGAATTGAGATTTCTGTTTCCTTTTTATTAGGCTGTGCTTATCTTTAATGAGGGGATCCTGGCAGTGGTAAGAAAGAAACGCCGACACACTTGGGTTTATGAACTAACATTGCTGAGTTCACTTGGGATGTTCTAACAGAAGTTCACAATGTACACATTGTGTGTTACTCTCTTATTAAAGTTGTTCGGTTAAACACTTAGATCCACATAGGGGACTCCGACTCAGCAATGTAATGCCTAGTATGTCTATTTGGCTTATTTGTCATAACATTAGATTGTCCATCTGCTAAACTGGTGTTTTGTAGCGGGGGGTGCAATGGACCCAATTCTCCTGACCATTTACACTAGAGTAAATCAGAATCATAGAATCATAGAATATCAGGGTTGGAAGGGACCTCAAGAGGTCATCTAGTCCAACCCCCTGCTCAAAGCGGGACCAATTCCCAACTAAATCATCCCAGCCAGGGCTTTGTCAAGCCGGGCCTTAAAAACCTCCAAGGAAGGAGACTCCACCACCTCCCTAGGTAACGCATTCCAGTGTTTCACACCCTCCTAGTGAAATAGTTTTTCCTAATATCCAACCTGGACCTCCCCCACTGCAACTTGAGACCATTGCTCCTTGTTCTGTCATCTGCCACCACTGAGAACAGCCGAGCTCCATCCTCTTTGGAACCCCCCTTCAGGTAGTTGAAGGCTGCTATCAAATCCCCCCTCATTCTTCTCTTCTGGAGACTAAACAATCCCAGTTCCCTCAGCCTCTCCTCATAAGTCATGTGTTCCAGACCCCTAATCATTTTTGTTGCCCTCCGTTGGACTCTTTCCAATTTTTCCACATCCTTCTTGTACTGTGGGGCCCAAAACTGGACACAGTATTCCAGATGAGGCCTCACCAATGTCGAATAAAGGGGAACGATCACGTTCCTCGATCTGCTGGCAATGCCCCTACTTAAACAGCCCAAAATGCCGTTAGCCTTCTTGGCAACAAGAGCACACCGTTGACTCATATCCAGCTTCTCGTCCACTGTGACCCCTAGGTCCTTTTCTGCAGAACTGCTACCTAGCCATTCGGTCCCTAGTTTGTAGCAGTGCATGGGATTCTTCCGTCCTAAGTGCAGGACTCTGCACTTGTCCTTGTTGAACCTCATCAGGTTTTTTTTGGCCCAATCCTCTAATTTGTCTAGGTCCCTCTGTATCCGATCCCTACCCTCTAGTGTATCTACCACGCCTCCTAGTTTAGTGTCATCTGCAAACTTGCTGAGAGTGCAGTCCACACCATCCTCCAGATCATTAATAAAGACATTAAACAAAACCGGCCCCAGGACCGACCCTTGGAGCACTCCGCTTGAAACCGGCTGCCAACTAGACATGGAGCCATTGATCACTACCCGTTGAGCCCGACTATCTAGCCAGCTTTCTATCCACCTTACAGTCCATTCATCCAGCCCATACTTCTTTAACTTGGCGGCAAGAATACTGTGGGAGACTGTATCAAAAGCTTTGCTAAAGTCAAGGAATAACACATCCACTGCTTTCCCCTCATCCACAAAGCCAGTTATCTCATCATAGAAGGCAATTAGGTTAGTCAGGCACGACTTCCCCTTGGTGAATCCATGCTGACTGTTCCTGATCACTTTCCTCTCCTCTAAGTGTTTCATAATTGATTCCTTGAGGACCTGCTCCATGATTTTTCCAGGGTCTGAGGTGAGGCTGACTGGCCTGTAGTTCCCCGGATCATCCTCCTTCCCTTTTTTAAAGATGGGCACTACATTAGCCTTTTTCCAGTCATCTGGGACCTCCCCCAATCGCCATGAGTTTTCAAAAATAATGGCTAATGGCTCTGCAATCTCACCTGCCAACTCCTTTAGCACCCTCGGATGCAGCGCATCCGGCCCCATGGACTTGTGCACATCCAGTTTTTCTAAATAGTCCCGAACCACTTCTTTCTCCAAAGAGGGCTGGTTACCTTCTCCCCATGCTGTACTGCCCAGTGCAGCAATCTGGGAGCTGACCTTGTTCATGAAGACAGAGGCAAAAAAATAATTGAGTACATTAGCTTTTTCCACATCCTCGGTCACTAGGTTGCCTCCCTCATTCAGTAAGGGGCCCACACTTTCCTTGATTTTCTTCTTGTTGCTAACATACCTGAAGAAACCCTTCTTGTTACTCTTCACATCTCTTGCTAACTGCAACTCCAAGTGTGATTTGGCCTTCCTGATTTCACTCCTGCATGCCTGAGCAATATTTTTATACTCCTCCCTGGTCATTTGTCCAATCTTCCAATTCTTGTAAGCTTCTTTTTTGTGTTTAAGATCAGCAAGGATTTCACTGTTTAGCCAAGCTGGCTGCCTGCCATATTTACTATTCTTTCTACACATCGGGATGGTTTGTTCCTGCAACCGCAATAAGGATTCTTTAAAATACAGCCAGCTCTCCTGGACCCCTTTGCCCTTCATGTTATTCTCCCAGGGGATCCTGCCCATCTGTTCCTGAGGGAGTCAAAGTCTGCTTTTCTGAAGTCCAGGGTCCGTTTTCTGCTGCTCTCCTTTCTTCCCTGTGTCAGGATTCTGAACTCGACCATCTCATGGTCACTGCCTCCCAGGTTCCCATCCACTTTTGCTTCCCCTACTAATTCTTCCCTGTTTGTGAGCAGCAGGTCAAGAAAAGCTCTGCCCCTAGTTGGTTCCTCCAGCACTTGCACCAGGAAATTGTCCCCTACACTTTCCAAAAACTTCCTGAATTGTCTGTGCACCGCTGTATTGCTCTCCCAGCAGATATCAGGGTGATTAAAGTCTCCCATGAGAACCAGGGCCTGTAATCTAGCAACTTCTGCTAGTTGCCAGAAGAAAGCCTCGTCCACCTCATCCCCCTGGTCTGGTGATCTATAGCAGACTCCAACCACGACATCACCCTTGTTGCTCACACTTCTCAACTTTATCCAGAGACTCTCAGGTTTTTCTGCAGTTTCATACTGAAGCTCTGAGCAGTCATACTCCTCTCTTACATACAACGCAACTCCCCCACCTTTTCTGCCCTGCCTGTCCTTCCTGAACAGTTTATATCCATCCATGACAGTACTCCAGTCATGTGAGTTATCCCACCAAGTCTCTGTTATTCCAATCGCATCATAGTTCCCTGACTGTGCCAGGACTTCCAGTTCTCCCTGCTTGTTTCCCAGGTTTCTTGCATTTGTGTATGGGCACTTAAGATAACTCATCGATCGTCCCTCTTTCTCAGCATGAGACAGGAGTCCTCCCCTCTTGCGCTCTCCTGCTTGTGCTTCCTCCCAGGATCCCATTTCCCCATTTACCTCAGGGCTTTGGTCTCCTTCCCCCGGTGAACCTAGTTTAAAGCCCTCCTCACTAGGTTAGCCAGCCTGCTGGCGAAGATGCTCTTCCCTCTCTTCGTTAGGTGGAGCCCGTCTCTGCCTAGCACTCATTCTTCTTGGAACACCATCCCATGGTCGAAGAATCCAAAGCCTTCTCTCCGACACCACCTGCGTAGCCATTCGTTGACTTCCACGATTCGACAGTCTCTACCCCGGCCTTTTCCTTGTACAGGGAGGATGGACGAGAACACCACTTGCGCCTCAAACTCCTTTATCCTTCCTCCCAGAGCCACGTAGTCTGCAGTGATCCGCTCAAGGTCATTCTTGGCAGTATCATTGGTGCTCACGTGGAGAAGCAGGAAGGGGTAGCGATCCGAGGGCTTGATGAGTCTTGGCAGTCTCTCTGTCACATCGTGTATCCTAGCTCCTGGCAAGCAGCAGACCTCTCGGTTTTCCCGGTCGGGGTGGCAGATAGATGACTCAGTCCCCCTGAGGAGGGAGTCCCTGACCACCATCACCCTCCTCCTCCTCTTGGGAGTGGTGGTCGTGGAACCCCCATCCCTAGGACAGTGCATCTTTTGCCTTCCAATCGGTGGAGTCTCCTTCTGCTCCCTTCCCTCAGATGGGTCATCTAGTCCACTCTCCGCATTAGTACCTGTAGAGAGAACATGTGAATGATTGCTTATCTGTATCTCCATTGCTGGTGCATGGACGCTCCTCTTTCTCCTTCTGGAGGTCACATGCTGCCAAACCTCTTCACAATCCTTCTGTCCCTGCTGCGCCTGCTCTGAATCTTCAGAACATTGTGGCCGTAGAAGCATCTCCTGACGTCTGTCCAGGAAATTTTCATTTTCCCTTATGCAACGCAGAGTCGATACTCGTTTCTCCAGCCCTCGAACCTTCTCTTCCAATATGGAGACCAGCTTGCACTTTGTACAGACAAAGTCGCTTCTGTCCTGTGGAAGAAAGACAAACATGGCACAACCTGTGCAGGTTACAACAGCTGATCGCTCACCTTCCACATCACCGTCCTCTTAAGAACTTCCTCAACTGCTGCAGGAACTACTCAGAGAAACCTGCAGATGAAAGCCTCAGTGCGCTCTCCCCAAGCGAACTCCCAGGCAAACTCCCGCTGTTAGCCTCTGCTGTTCGCCGCTCCAGAAGTATAGCCTCGGAACTTACATTTGTATAAAACTAGTATAGCCAAAATCTTAGGGTTTGTCTACACTGGGGCTGGGATGTAGTTCCCAGTTCAAGGCGACACACTCACACTAGCTCTTATTAAGCTAGTGCCACTAAAAATAGAATGAAGCCAGGGCAGCACGAGTGGCAGAGGCTGAATGACCCCAAACACGTATTTAGCATCTCAGACAGGGCTGTACTTGGAGGAACTAGCCCATCCCACAGCTCGCGTTGCCACAGCTACCCTCTATTTTTAGTCTGCTTGCTGGATGAGAGCTAGCACGAGTGACTCCTCGAGCTGGGAATCACCCACCCCAGCTCAAAGAGTAGACATACCCAGAATCAGTCCCACCGCATCTGCAGATACTCATCATGGATTGTTGTGTAACAAAGCAGATGTTCTGGAGTTGTCGACATTAAAGAGTTTGTGCAGTAGACTTTGGGCATAACATCTTCTAACATCAGTATCTCCTAATGCTAGAATGGCATTTTAGAATACAGCCACCAAACATTTCGAGGGACCCTGCATTCCAAAAGACCTCCGGCAGAGGAAGGTCCAGCTTCTTATCTATTCTGTGACCTTAACCAAGAGTGCTGGGCCACAAAGGCAACATTTTACAATGTATTTCAGCCAGGTAAAAGAGAGTGAACTCCAGCTCAGACATAAGAAGGAATCCTGTTCTGTAAGTAGCTGTACAGCAGGGATCGGCAACCTTTGGCACGCAGCTCGCCAGGGTAAGTACCCTGGCGGGCCAGGCCAGTTTGTTTACCTGCCGCGTCTGCAGGTTCATCCAATCGCACCCCCATTGGCCTGGGATCATCGTCCAAACCTGCGGATGCAGCAGGTAAACAAACCAGGGTGCTTACCCTGCTAGCCATGTCCCAAAGGTTGCAGACCCCTGCTGTAGAGGTCTCCCTGTAGCAGATATCGTCCTTGACTGGTTCCACCCTTTTAACATATCATATCTTTAGTTTAATATCAAGACTTTAGTTTGAGCTCATAAGGGAAAACATATTTGATAAGTTTCAGAGTAGCAGCCGTGTTAGTCTGTATCCGCAAAAAGGAACAGGAGTACTTGTGGCACCTTAGAGACTAACAAATTTATTAGAGCATAAGCTTTCGTGGACTACAGCCCACTTCTTCGGATGCATATAGAATGGAACATATATTGAGGAGATATATATACACACATACAGAGAGCATGAACAGGTGGGAGTTGTCTTACCAACTCTGAGAGGCTAATTAAGTAAGAGAAAAAAAACTTTTGAAGTGATAATCAAGCTAGCCCAGTACAGACAGGTTGATAAGAAGTGTGAGAATACTTACAAGGGGAGATAGATTCAATGTTTGTAATGGCTCAGCCATTCCCAGTCCTTATTCAATCCTTTGTTGATTGTGTCTAGTTTGCATATCAATTCCAGCTCAGCAGTCTCTCGTTGGAGTCTGTTTTGATGTTGAACCCCATATAAACCATCTCCTTCAATTATGAGTCCCTAATAAACCCAATTTTCTTTGGGGTGTCTGCAGGCTAATCTAAAAATGAAAGAGATATGGGATGGCTTGCTCTATACAACCCCATTGTTTTACCCATCCCAAGAACCCCCTTATTTCTAGCTCACCTCCTTGCAAGGCCCATCAGCTTGTATATCTAGAGGGCTTTTCTCAAGAACAGCTTTTCCCTTCTCCCTTTGTTTACAGTTGAGCTGTAATTGACCCCCAGCTGGTTCTCCTCTTGCCTCTTCCCTTCCCTCAGGGTGCAGGGTCCATTATTCCCATCACACTTGTACACTGGCCTCTTATTCAGAACACCTCAAACACAAGGTCCTGAAAGATTTGCACAGCAAGAATGACCAAAAATCAGGTTATGGCAAAAAGCTGCTGGTACACTTCTCTCAGGTTTGCCAGCTGAAGCTTCAGAAGGACTCAGAACTAAAGAAGTATTTTCATGAGTGCGCCTTACAGGGATTATGTAAGAAAGTAGACAAAAGCTCTCACAACTGCTGTGATAACAATGGACTTATCTGTCAAATTAGTATTATCAGTAACTTCAGGGACTGTCATTCCCAGCTGGGAAATCAGAACAGGTATCAGGAAAAATGATATTTTCTGCCACCTGCTAACACTACTCTGGAATTCAGAGACAGAAGTGTGAGAGTGGGAAAATTACTGAAGAGACGCTATATTCAGCACTCTAGTGGCTTCACCTCAACAGACAAGGTTTTTGGCTACAGAGCTCCATGTAGCTCTCCACAATCCATGAAGAAGCTCCTATGTAGTCCAAGGCTCTGACTGGATATGGAAAGGTTGAGAAGAGGGGTGATCTCTCCTTCCCCTCCCCTCCAAGCTTTCAGTAAGTTAAGGAGCAACCAGAAAAGTGTCAGTGGAAGAAGTAGATATTCTGTGAAATGCCAGTCTGTGTGGAGGCCCTATGCCACCACACTGTTTCAGGGATCTTTGTCCTCTGGCTCCCTGGTCATGTAGTCCCATTAGACCTGTGTGGGCAGGGACATCTTCAGCTACCACTGCCTCTTCCTATTGTAGAGGGGACACCACAGGAAAGTTAGCACGGACTCAAGCGGCATTAACTTTTCTGCTGATTCTACACAGGGTAGAGGGGTGTTGGTAGGAGGTGGGGAAGAGGAGAGCGAGAGGGATAATGCATGTCCACCCTGACGCCAATCCTAGCCAATCCCCATCCCTTCCTCTCCCCATTCACGGTTGCTAACCACTGGCGGAGGTAGGAGGTGGCATCGTGCAGGGTCTCTGGAGGTGGGAGGGACAAGGGAAGAGTACTGAGGCATCAAAAACATAAAAGACAGACCATCCTTGAATATTTTTTTTTTCATACAAGGTTCAGGTACTGTTTAACAATAAGAAATTCATGCGCAAAGAACTGTTTATCTGTCTATACATGCACCTACACACACACAAATGCAATGGACCGTAATGCAATGTAAATCCACCTGGCTTCATTAATGTCAATGGAGTTGCACAGGTTTACCACAGGTGAACCCATATATACAATAGTCACGTCCCAATTAAATGTAAACCAAATTGAATCACTCCATTTCCAAAACAGGCCGAACCTGCATTCATTATGTGATTCTATACCCAGGCAGTAATGTTTACTATTTAGGGCAAGAATTTAATAGGCTACAGTGTAGAACTGGTCTGGAACATATCTGAGGTTGGATAGCATCCCTGACATGCCTTTGGCCAAATGAGCCATTTGAAGGTAGTGCCATCAACAATGAGACATGATTTTCTAACACAAGTGAACCAAGTATTTTGGTATCAAAAGGAACAAAAGATACAAGGGATTACCTGGAACTTGTTTCCCATTTTCTTCTTCACACATTTTCTCTCGGCTGCTGAATTATTCTCTCTCTTAAAACCTTCCTTTTCCTTTAACTTATGATGATTGACTCTCCCTGTAAACTGTTTTGTGATATACTCTGTATGAAGCATGCCATATAAAAATAAATTGCATTGTATTCTATCCAAGTGTCATTTGACTTGAAATTACATTCAGGGATTTTTTTCTCCCCATTTTTAGGACTGACTGGCAAGCCAAATCAGCTTGATTTGCTATCATAAAGGCTAAATAAAAGGGCAGGGAACTCATTGCCATTTCAATAAAATTTATGTTATTTCAAAATGCAGTTTTCTCTCTTACCCGCATGTTTGCAAGGAATGCCATTTGGACTGCTTGTGCGTTTGCATAACATACTGTCTGCAGAAATTGTTTAATTTCTAAATGTAGGATCAATTTATGCCTCTTTCTGGTAGACTCCATCGCTGGGGAAAAGAGAGAGCCCACTGGAAAATTAGTCTTTAGTTACAATATTGAGGACAGTGAATAAATGTAGCTTTTTGCTGGTGTACAGAGAATATTTCCTTTCTTGTAGTAAATCTCAGGACACCCAATTAAACCAAACCTACAGCATGCATACAGTCAGCCTATTAAATTTGCCAGAGATAAGCTGTCATATCATCAGTCAATGTACTTTATATTAAACAGTATGAGACTGTGACAAAACCTCTGATTATCTGATTAGGTTGCAAGAAATAGAGTTCCTTACTCATACTGAATTTTCCATATAGCAGATGTATTGTCTGCATTATTGGCTGGCATGTATTGCTCACTAACTCTAATAAAGAGAAAAGGAAAAATCTGACTGTCAAATACCGGTTTTCAATTATTTATTTTCCCCCAAATAAGAGAGACATTTTTGTTATGTACTTAACCACAATAAAAATGTCCAGTACAGAAGGTTGGGGGACATGCAGGTGAAGGGCAGGTCTTTCCTCTTTGTCTTGGTCTGATCTTGCAAAGATTGAAAGAAGGATTAGACATTTATATGGATAACAAGGAAAGCTGGTGTTATGATAGTAAAAATCAACCACAAATGGTTTTGGAACTGATTAGACTCCAGGCCATAAGACAACCTCACAATAAAGGGGTTAGGAAATAAAATTCCCTGTGGACACATTATTCCACACTACCTGCTGTAGGGTTTCCTTACACCTTCCTCTGAAGTATCTGGTATTGGCCAGTGTTGGAGATAGAAAAAGGGATTAGATGGACCACTGCTCTGATCCACTATGGCAATTCTATGTCCCAAGCTTTCAAATGAAATTGCAAACCATTAAAAAAATCAGGCTTTAACAAACTCAGAGAACTGGTAGGAAACATTCCTTGGGAAGAAATTCTAGAGGACAAAGGAGTTCAGGAGAGCTAGCAGTTTCTCAAGGAGACAATGATAAAGGCACAACTGCAAACTCTCCTGATATGAAGGAAATATAGGAAGAATACTAGGAGGCCAATGTGACTCCATCAGGAGCTTTTTAAAGACCTGAAAATCAGAAGAGAATCCCACAGAAAGTGGAAACATCGACAAATTGTTAAGGAGCAGTACAAAAGAATAGCACAAGCATGTAGAAAGAGAATCAGAAAGCTAGGGCACAAAATGAGTCATATCTAGCAAGGGACATAAAAGGCATTAGAACAGGTTCTTTAGCAGCAGAGAAAGATGAAGGAAAGTGTAGGTCATGGTAGCTGGGCAGCTTTGCTCCTGGATTTTTGCACCACAGAAACCGACTCACTCAGACACCATTGGCTGTGTACCCAGCTGCCATTTATTTGAGTTCCCTCCACACACACCTTCAGGGGGCAAAGTAAGAATGCTATTTACAATATACCCTGTGCTTTCAGCCCTCCCCTCAGGGCCTGAGGGGAGCAGAGGACTTCCTTGACTGAGACCTCTGTGATAACAGGATCAGTCAGCTCTGTACCTCTCCCATTTGACACTGCTTTCTTGTGCCTCTTTAACAGTGTTGAGCTGATGCGCTAAATTGGCTCAGTATCTCACCCAGCCCACCAGCCTGATTAGCTAATTACCTTTAATTACCCAGTCAGCTTTGGGGGAGGGGAACTAATGGGTGTCAGCCTGATCAGTAAGCTCACCTGTTAACTCCCTACTCCCTGTCACAGGCCCTTCCAGCCCTACATTTCTATGATTCTGTTATTACTACTCTCCTGCCCTTGTCACTGAGCGATTATAGGCCTGAATCTGCACTCCCAGTTCTGCATGAGGTAGGATAGGATTGATTCTATGAACATCAGTCAATAACAAAAGTAAGTGAGCATATAGGAAAGGAAAAATGCAAAATCCGGACAATCTAATTTTCTTTTCTGTTTATTAGAGCTAGCATGGGTTGTATGCCAGCCAATAATGTACACAATACTTCTGGTATTATGTATGCACAATTCAATAAGAGTAAAGCACTCTAGTTTCTTTTATTACATTTTGTGGCAAGAAAGAGAGATTTTGCTGAGTGTCATGCAACAACAGCAATTTCTGTGGGAGCTGTTCCTGACTGTGTAACTGCAGTATTGTATGTATCATCACATCAGCCATCCTTGTAGTCAGGTTTCATTGCAAGCTTCCTCAGTATCACAACTGCCTCACCACTAAACAGTAATCTTGGCCACAAGGGACCATCTTTTCCAGAAGGGAGAGGCAATTTAGCCTCCATAACATATCAGTCTCCAACTTGTCTTCAAAAGACCGTCAGATGTGTTGAATTATGTATAATATCGATGTGAGATGTTGTCCACCAGGGAATGGGTTGACATTAACAATCTCATGTCATTGAGGGCTTCAGATCTCAAATCCTCATGGACAGACAAGAAACACTAGTTCTTTGCCCACCTATCTGTTTCCAAAATGATTCCCTTCCACAGTACGTTTTTAAAATTTGATAAAGTGTGTAACAAAACCCAGGAAACATCCCTTTAACATATACACTGCATATAAAACAATGACCAAATTGAAATACTGAAGAAGCAGGGCATCATTAGAAAGCTTGAACATTTTCAACTATATACTCAGCTACATTCACATTTGCAAATGCTTTTTGTTGGAGGATCCCCACACAGTATTATTATATACCTGTATAGATAAAATAATGTAAACAACAAAAAAGCTAGCACTCTTTCAATTCAGTTCCAATAGTAGGAAGTAAAAGAGAATGTGTGTAAATATGCAGTAAACACTGATGTGAGTTACTCATAAGAAATGGGGGGACAATACATCTTTATGAGTTCTTTAAGAAGCATGATGCTGGATTTTCCAGTATCTATTAATTCTATTTATGTAGTGCAGCTATATATATATATATATATGATTGTTATGAGATGCTACACACAATCCCATAGTATATATGCAATATACAACTTGCATGCCAGCACTGTGCATTTTATCATATGTTAGTTTAGAGTAGTATATATGACTGAGACAGTGCTAAGATGTCAGAATAAACTTTGCCTCCTACAGAAGAATGGTTACAAACCTGATTTTCTTGTGACCGCTACCAAAGCTCATCTAGTATTCTTTCAGACTGTGACACAGTGAATCAGCAAAGTTGCATTCTAAATTCTTGCCCGGATATACTGTCCAGAAATGGAATTCTGTAAAAGTTCAATCTACACAGTGTTGTCTAGAACAGTGGTTCTCAACCAGGGGTCTGGAGCCCCTTGGGGGACCAAGAGCAGGTTTCAGGGGGTCCGCCAAGCAGGGATGCAGGGGCCCAGGGCAGAAAGCCAAAGCCCCACCACCTGGGGCTGAAGCCCTGAGCTCCAAGTCCTGCCACCTGGGGCTGAAGCTGAAGCCTGAGCAACTTAGCTTTGCAAGGCCCCCTGTGGCATGGGACACCAGGTAATTGCCCTGCTTGCTACCCCCTAATGCTGGCCCTGGTTTTATATGCAGAAAATCAGTTGTTGTGGCACAAGTGGGCTGTGGAGTTTTTATAGCAGGTGCCCGGGGGGGAGGGGGAGGAGGCTCAGAAAGAAAAAGGTTGAGATCCCCTGGTCTAGAATTACAGTTTGCGTCAAAGGAACACAAATAAAGCGCCTTCATGGAGAAAATGAGTTTTAATAAACGTAACAAGTCTTTTTCTACTTTACTAGTAGTTACATAGCCATTTTGCAAAAGAAGGTAAGTCCTGATTAAAAAAAACTTAGCATTGTTATATTGATTTATATTTGTTGTTGCCCACATGTACACACCTGTCTATTCAATGGGATGAGGAAAGAATTATCAGCCCATACCGCACCACGTATGAATTCAGAAATTGTATAAGAATGAATATGCTCTTTAGTATGAATTGTGCACTCTGGGCCTGATCCAAATCACTGAAATTGATGGGAGCTTTTCCCCTGACTTCAGGGGGCTTTAGATCAGGCCCTAAACACAAAGGCCTAGATTCTGCCACCCTTCCTTACATTAAATAGTGCCTGACTCCCTGAGTAGCCACACTGATTTCAATGTGAGTAAGAGTGGCAGAGTTTGGCCCATATTTTTCACAAAAATGTAAGTTAGTGGACTACTATTCGGTTCAGAATAAACTGGCAGTTAATAATCTACCTTAAATACTTTGGCCAAAAATGTTCATTCTTAGTCTGTCAATGGGAGTTATGGGCACTGTGCACCCCTGAAAATCAGCCAACTTTTACCCTGTCTGCAGCATTTGACATTGATCACCAAATACTACTGTCCTGCCTTCAAGAAGCTGCAAGAATTAATGGAAATTCCCTGAAATGACTCAGGTTTTTCCTTGCAGACCAAAGCAGAGAGACATGTTCAGCAACTGTTTCCCTACCCCCGAAACCTTCACCTGGGTAGTCCCACAGGCCCAGAGCCCCAAAGGGACTTAATCATTTAAAGGCCAGATTTAAGAGTCACTGCGATCAACATAACCCCCAGACAGCTTCTGCCTGTTCCTGTAGAAGCCTAAATTTTTGTTGTAAAAGTCCTGTAGCACCCTACATTTCTGCCATGCATACTACTGCCTCAGGCAGGTGTCCAGCTGTCTGCTTCATGTCTAATCCCCAGCATGACCCTCAAGCCGGCTGAAGATACACATTGCCCTGCCTATGTAGTTTGCAGGGCCCAACCCAGTAGACGTGATCTGAGAATACCTAACTCCACATGTATTGGCCGGGGGAGGAGCATTTCCTTATAAGCTTTAGCCCAGTGGCTAGTATATTCCTCTGGGATGAAGAAGTTACTCACCTTATGCAGTGACAACGGTTCTTCGAGATGTGTGTCCCTATGGGTGCTCCACTGTAGGTATGTCTGTGTCCCTGCACTGCTGATCAGAGAACTTCGATAGCAGTGTCCATTGGGCCTGCACATGCTCTGTCTCTCCTTGTGCTGAGCCATGAGGCTAGCCAGCGAGCGCAGGCTAACCCTGCTCAGTTCCTTCTCTACCGCAGAGTCACAATGAGAAACTCCGAAGTAGAGGGGAGGAGGGCAGGTTGTGGAGCACCTATACAGATGCACATCTCGAAGAACCATCATTAATTCACAAGGTGAGTAACAACTAGGGCTGTCAAGCGATTAAAAAAATTAGTTGTGATTAATCATGCAATTAATTGCACTGTTAAACAATAATAGAATACCATTTGTTTAAATATTTGTGGATGTTTCCTACATTTTCAAATATATTGATTTCAATTACAACACAGAATACAAAGTGTACAGTGCTCACTTTATATCTTAAAATGAACATGTGCTGGCTCATCATCCGAGACTGGTATAATATGAAATATTTGGCAGAATGTGGGTAAAATAGAACAGAAGACATACAATTCTCCCCCAAGGAGTTCAGTCACAAATTTAATTAACACATTTTTTTTAATGAGCATCACCAGCATGGAAGCATGTCCTCTGGAATGTGGCCGAAGCATGAAGGGGCATCTGAATGTTTAGCATATCTGGAATGTAAATACCTTGCAACACTGGCTACAAAAGTGCCATGTGAATGCCTGTTCTGACTTTCAGGTGACATTGTAAATAAGAAGCAGGCAGCAGTATCTCCCATAAATGTAAATAAACTTGTCTTAGCAATTGGCCGAACAAGCAGTAGGACTGAGTGGACTTGTAGGCTCTAAAGTTTTACATTGTTTTGTTTCTGAGTGCAGTTATGTAACAAAAAAAAATCTACATTTGTAAGTTACACTTTCACGATAAAGAGATTGCACTACAGTACTTGTATGAGGTGAATTGAAAAATACTATTTCTTTTGTTTATCATTTTTACAGTGCAAATATTTGTAATAAAAATAATAATAAAAAGTGAGCACTGTACACTTTATATTCTGTGTTGTAATAGAAATCAATATATTTGAAAATGTAGAAAAACATCCAAAAATATTTAATACATTTCAATTGGCATTCTATTGTTTAACAGTGTGATTCATTTTTTAGATTGCAGTTATTTTTTTGAGTTAATCGTGTGAGTTAACTGCGATTAAATCGACAACCTTAGAAACAACTTCTTCTTCTTCTTCGTGTAGTGTCTCTGTGCGTGCTCCACTGTAGGTGACTCCTGAGCAGTATCCCTTTCGGATGGCTGTCAGCTCAGTTACAGATGATAGTACTGTGGAACTGAAGATGGCATTGGAGGCGGAGTCCCAGTGATCGCATAGTGTTCTGAGAAGGTGTGGGCTGACACCCATGTCGCTGCTCTGCAGATCTCTGAGATAGGGACATCCTTGAAGATGATGACAGATGAGGAGATTGATCTTGTAGAATGTGTATGGATTGAATCGGGGGGGGGGGAGGGGTCACATTACGAATTTGGTATTACTATCTGATGCAATTCAAGACCCACTTAGAGGGTCTTTGGGCTGATATTGCTTAGCCCTTGGATCTTTCTGCCACAGAGAGGAAGAATCTAGGGGACTTCCTGAAGGCTTTTTCCTATCAAGGTAGAATGTAAAGGCTCTCCTAATATCTAAGGTATGTAATATAACACTATTGTCTTGGTCAGGCTTGGTGTAGAAGACTGGAAGGTGGACTGACTAAGTCATGTGAAATGGGGAGGTTACTTTAGGGATGAAATTTGGATGCAGCCTGAATGTAACCTTGTCTGGAAAGAATACTGTATGTGGGGGTGGGGGAATCATCATCAAAGCTGTTACTGCATTGAGCTGTATCTATTGAGTGGGAGCCGGGATAGGAACCAGTGTTCAGGTAGGAAGCTTTGGTATTCAGGTCAGCCCCTGAATTCCTGGCATGAAGGTCAACTTCTGGATGTTAATCTGAAAGCCCAGTTCTGTAAACAAGTGTATCATGGTGTCAATGGCTCGACGAGTGATCAGGCTCTGAGGAAACAATAATTAAGATAAGGGTAAATCATTATTCCTTGCAAACGTAGATGAGTGGCTACGAATGAGATAACTTTGGAAAATACTCTCAGGGCTGATGAGAATGTGAAGGGGAGGACTCTGTATTGGTATTGGTCATGTCCCAGAATGAAACTGATAAATTGTCTGTTGAGGCCGTAGTATTGAAATATGAAATATGAAAGGTGTCCTGTAGGTCGAGGTTGAAAATCAGTCTCCCTATTCCAGTGATGGAATGATCATCAATAAGGTGACTATCTTGAACTTCTGAGCTTTGACAAACTTGTTGAGAAGTCTGAGGTCCAGTATAGGTCTCCAACCTCCCTTCCTTGGGTATTAGGAAGTAATGAGAGTAGAACCCTTGACTTGAAGATGTTGAGGAACTGGTTCTATATCTCCTAACTGCAGGAGTCAATCTATCTCCTGTCATAGTAGACTCTTGTGAGACACATCCCTGAAGAGGGATGGGGAAGGGTGTTGTGGAGGGGGTAGAGAGGTGAAGTGGACGGAGTACCCGGAACGGACCCATCTGTCCAACATTATGGGTTCCCAGGCACTACAAAATGCTGCCAAATGGTGGCTAAATGGGTGCATAGTGATAGACAGCAGTGGGGAGTGGTCTTGTAGTGCCTTGACCTTCCTGTCAAAAGTAGTGCTTAGAGGCAGGGGGCTGGGTTGAAGATTGTGGACCGGATGGCTTATGTTTCAGGAATTTTCCATTTTTACTTTGTGGATCTTAATGCCATTGTGATGGGAATTGAGATGCATAAGATCTGTATTGGGATTGAGCGCTAAATGTCTCTTTTGCCCCTCTGTGTAGATTCCCAGAGACCTGAGACTGGACCTGGAATCCTTCAAGGTGTGGAGGGAGGCGTCGGTCTTCTCAGTGAAGAGCTTCACACCCTTGAAGGGGAGGTCCTCCACTGTGGTCTGCAACTGTTTGGGAATCCTGACAAGTGGCACCATGATGCCCGTTTCATCACCACAGCCGTGGAGATGGAGATGGCTGCCATGTCGGCGGTGTCGAGGGCCAACTGCAGTGATGTTTTTGCCACCAGTTGTCCCTCCTGAATGATGGCCTTGAGGGATTCCTGATGACTCTCTTGCAACTTATCAATGAAGTCATTCAGGTTATTGTAATTCATGTAATCGTATTTTGCCGTAAGTGCCTGGTAATTGGCAATACAAAATTGTAATGTCACCAAGCAATATGTCTTCCAACCAAAGAGATCGAGGAGCTTCCAGTCCCTGACATAGGGTGTTGCCCTGGAATGATGTTGTGGCCACAAGAGTTTACAGCATCCACCATGATGAAATTGGGTGGTGAGGGTGAGAAAAGGAACTCTGATTCCTTTGCGGGGACATAATATTTCTTGTCTGCATGCTTGCAAGTCAGGGCTATGATGCCGGGGTTTGCCAAGCTAATTTAGTGGACTCTACAATGGCTTCGTTGATTGGGAGGGTGATCTTCAAGGAGGATGAAGAGTGGAGGATATCAATGAGCTGATGATGTGTGTCCTTGATGTCCTCCAGTGGTATGTGGAGGGTATCCGCTACTCTTTTTGCCAGCTCCTGGAACAGACGGAAATCATCTGACATCAACGGTGGTGAAGGCATGAACTTTTTGTCTGGGGAAGAGGAGGATATGGCTTGGGGTGGGAGGTTACCTCCTCCTCCGTGTTCCCTTCTTGCTCTTAAAAAGCAACAGAGGGTCCTGTGGCACCTTTGAGACTAACAGAAGTATTGGGAGCATAAGCTTTCGTGGGTAAGAACCTCACTTCTTCAGATGCAAGTAATGGAAATCTCCAGAGGCAGGTATAAATCAGTGTGGAGATAACAAGGTTAGTTCAATCAGGGAGGGTGAGGTGCTCTGCTAGCAATTGAAGTGTGAACACCAAGGGAGGAGAAACTGCTTCTGTAGTTGGATAGCCATTCACAGTCTTTGTTTAATCCTGATCTGATGGTGTCAAATTTGCAAATGAACTGGAGCTCAGCAGTTTCTCTTTGCAGTCTGGTCCTGAAGTTTTTTTGCTGTAAGATGGCTACCTTACAGGTTTAATCTCCTGCCTCTGGAGATTTCCATTACTTGCATCTGAAGAAGTAAGGTTCTTACCCACAAAAGCTTATGCTCCCAATAGTTCTGTTAGTCTCAAAGGTGCCACAGGACCCTCTGTTGCTTTTTACAGATTCAGACTAACATGGCTACCCCTCTGATACTTGACTTCTTGCTCCTGTTTCCTGAGGATCTGATGCCCTGGATTCTGTGACCGAAGGAGCATGCCTGGAGGGTTGTCAGATGATGCTTGAAGCTTGTGATGTAGGATGTGTGTGCCACCCAAGGGACCCAGTATGGCCATTGTGGTGGCTTAGGGCCTGGTGGAAGTGCCCGTGGGTGGCTATATCAAGATGGTGAGACACTATTCAAAGAAGAAGTAGGAGATACCAGTTCAATTCCCCATTCTGCCTGATGTGGGATTTGAACAGGGATATCCCACCTCTCATGGGTGTACCCTGGGCTATTGGCTTGCGTGGAGCTCTCTCACTGCCTCCTTTTGGCGTCTAAAGCATCCAAGTTCCTTTGGGGACCAGGCCACAAAGCTCCTTCATTTGAACCCATAGCTAAAACCACTGAAATAGCTGGTGGGGCAACACGGGCTGAAGAGAGAGTAAGTAAAGACAGAGACACACACATTTACGTACTCTTCGTATCAGTTGCAAACACCACTATCCTTCAGCTTTCTTGGTTCCTTTCACGACAACTTTATTATGTAACCAGAATGGTCTTGTTTTGTTTGTTCCTGTTGGTGTTTACATTGGAGGGTCTTTACCACCCTCCTTTTTGCTGGAGGACATCGGCAAGATCCTTGAAGTATCTGCATGGTAACATGACAGGAGAGAGAAACCTGAACTGCAGCTCATGTCCTAGCCTCCAAGGCCCCAATTCACTTGAGCATGTGCGTAACTTTCAGCTTATGCCCATGTGCTCGAGTGCCTGCTGGAATGGGGTCCAACTGGTGGCTCAGGTGACATATCTCAGCCAGATAGAGCTCCAAGATCTTGCAGTATTCTTCCAGTCATAAAGACAGAAATGAGCACCTAAAAAAGGTAAATTAATCACGTAATGAAAGAAGTTGAAACTCTGGGTTTTACATCAGATAGCAGCGCTAAAAGGCTTCTTTTTGTTTGGCTGCTTCAGAATTCACCCTTAAAATAACCCGTTGAGTAAATCGCCCCCTATTACTGCTGTATCCAATATATGCCAGTAATGACCATACGTTTTTAGAGTAATCAACCTAGCAGAAAAACTTTGCTTGGTTTCATACCTCCTTTATATAATACTATCAGTAATGACTGCTTTAGAAGTGAACATAATTTTGATTATCTGGCCATTACTTTTGGTTTCTGGAGCTCAGAGACAGCTGGATTTTTATAAGCTCACCCTGCTGTATTGAAGATAACAAATGCAATACAATAATCAAACTTCTGTAACATGGAACACAGAAGGGGTGTGCCTATAGAGCTGTCTATCTATATATATACACACACACACACCACCTTCAAGGAATCTTATCTTCAGAGGGAGGGATATAAAAATAATTTGCACAATGCTCCTATTCATTATTCATACCCAGAGCAAAATTTGTTTCTTTCAGTATCAATATTTAGGCTATGCATTAGGGAGTGAACAATTTAAAGGTAATTTCATTAAATTATATAAATTTATACCGCCATGAGGCTTACTAAAGCCTGTGTTAATAAAAATCATAGCATTACAAGAATACTACATTTAAAAAACATAAAAATAACCCAGTGAAGATGGTGGAATAGGAAAAAAAAATACTAAACTGAAAGAAGAAATCACACTAAATCCTAGAAGAAACATAATTTGATGCATCACATTAAAAAAATTAAAAGACACGGACAACTTGGTTTATTTACAAAGGACCTGAGAATAAAAATAAAAGTACTTGTAATCAAAGGGAAGGAAGAAAATAAAAATACAAAGTCAGGCTTGCCAGGAAAAGATAAGGAAAGTAAAAAAGCAGAATGAGTTAATGAAAAGGGTTTTACAAATATGAAAGCAGAGAAAAATAAAAATGACTAGAGAGAAATATCATGTGTTACTAAGGGAGAAGAGAAAAAAATCTATTATTCTAAAATGCTTTTAAAAAAATCAACATTTAACAAGGAAAAAATAAATCAAGGATACAGGCAACAAGAAAATAATTGATTTTGTCCATGTAGCTGTTGATTAAAAAGCCACTATGGGAATATTGGGACGTATGGAATATGTAAAAGTGTCAGCAAATCTGAATGTGATGCATCCTGGTGGTAAGAAGGAGGTGGCCTCTGAAAGGAGGGATTAAAGAGGTGCAGCAGTTATACACTACTCTGGGTTCTCCCCAAACCCCAGGAGTTCACTTTATTCATGTCCTCCACAGATGGAACTACAGAAGGGGCATTCCAGAGTATGTGGGCAGAGCACATGTCTAGTGTCTCATCCAGATTATTTCTACCAGGGGGCTCTATAGGAAGTTACTGGGTGAGTTTAAGGGCTCGTATTAATGCTGTTTTTGCGACATCAGTGTATGTCTTTGTGTGACAAAAAAATAAATAAAAATAAAATAGCATCTAAATAAGGCTCCAGCATTGAAGGGAGTCAAGAAGTTGCTTTACTGAATTACTGGCAATTGCTCTACAATATTCTTACCAGGCACAGAAATCTACAGAGGTACCAGTATATAGGAAGAAAAGTAATTTGTGGTGCTAAACTTCAAAAAAAGGAAGACTGTTATCCTGACAATTACCATCTGCCTTCAGCGTAATACAGCAGAGGAGAGGAGTCTTTGCAGAGAAGTCTTTGAACCCCTTATCACATGGAAAGTGGCCCCATGTCAGCCTGAAATAGGCCACTATGGAAGAGGCGGGCCAGTGTAGGGGGCTGCTGGATTGATACTTATTCAGATCAAGTTGACCAAAACAGAATGGGTGTGCAAAGGGTTAATGCCCCTTATTCCAGTTTATATACTAGACAAGCGATGATGGACATTTCTGAGTCCCTGTAGCATGTGCATAGGCTGGAAAGGTATATTCTGCTTTCCCTTACCACCCCCACCCCTACTCACCTCCCCACTGGGCTGTGTGTGGTGTTTGTGTGTGTAAGGGTGAATTCCATCCTGTTATAACTGCTTATATCGTAGCAAACCCAGTTAGGATAAGATCCTCATTGTTCTAGGCCCCATACAAAGACATAGGAAGGCATGGTCCCTGCCTGAAAGAGTTTGTAATCTAAGAAGACATGATAAATGGATGTAACAAACAAGGGGGCGGGGGGAATGGGTAAGCGAGGCCAAGGGTAGTGCTATGAATAGATAGCTGTGTAAGCCTAGGCTACAATATGCATGACTTGATAGTTCTGAGATTCTGAAACTGTATAAATATATGAATATACATTATTAAATAAATATTGGCACAACCCCTGATCCGTTAACTATGTAGATCACCAGAACCAGGCGCAGTAAAGGGTACGAATTTGGAAAGAAGAAATCATACCAAAGCTGATCACCTTTGACAGAATTACAAAATGAGCAGTTGTGGGAAATACCATCATTGAATCTGGCATTTCAGAGTGACGCTAAATTGTATTTGACAAATTCATTCTAAGTGGCTTAGATACAATGGGTGAGTTCACTACTGGGCAAAAGAACGGTCAATTAAGTGCCTTCATTTTCCATTCCCAGCCAATCTAGGTCAGCCTGACAGTTATGAGGTAAGATTCCATCTGCCCACCCAGAATAGGACCCATTACCCACCTTTTGTTCCTAAGATAAGGCACGTGAGTGCTTCACCTAGATCTCCTGAATAAAGTAGAGTGGTTTGAGAGTCTGAAAGGAATCTGCATCCAATTCTCAGAAGACTGCTGCATAGGACCATTGACGTGTGAATAAGAGGGTGCAAATATAGATATTCTTTTGGCTGGGCGAGGGATTCTGGGGCCCCAGAAACAGAAAAATAAACAACACAAAAGAAAACAAACCAGCCAACCTCCTGAGCAATAGTTGATTTCACATGGCTCTCAACACCAAAGCAACCGTGCTGCCCTTGAACTGAAACAGGTGAAGTAAGAGAAAATAAGCAGCTAAAATGTTTTCATCTACAATGAATAGAGAAACATTGCCTCCCCTCAAACTAGTGCAATTCAAGCATTAAGTTAAACATTTCTTTTGGCTTAAAATGTAGTTATAAACATTTTATAAAGGTAATGCCAGACAAAGGAACTGGGGGTGGGTGGGAAATAGTTCAGGTTGTAAGTGTTTAGCACTTACCATCTTGCCAGTACAGATTTATAGAGTACTTATGATTCAGAAGGAACCCAAAGCACTTTCAGTTACTGCACTGCCACTAGCTGGATCAGCATCTGCTCTGGTGAAACCTGCAGGAGGTGGCTAAGGGATCCCTTCATGTAGATTCTGCCATGTCATTCTGTTGGTATGTGATAGGCACGTAATTTTCTCCTTTATGGACTAAGCAGCTGAGTTCATCTCCAAGCCCTAAGGACCTCAGATGATCCAACGGAAACCAGATCCATCCATACACAGGCACTGTGTATCCATGTTGGCTTTGTGTCCCCACTGATCACACCATGGCAATGTGTCTCTAATGGATCCATGCTACAACTGACTCCATTTTAAGAGACTAGCCATTGTGGAGAGGCTGACATGGGGAAGATGACTTTTTGCCAGAAATTTTCAAAGGATATGGAGTGTGTGTGTATAGGGGGAAATATATGTTCTTCAGCTGCAAACCCACCACCAAAAATGAGGCTGCCAATTCTCATCTTCCCAGACCCCAAGGGCCTGGAGGAAGGGGTGGTGCTAGAGAGATGGCTGACCAACTCCCCTTCTGCAGATAAGTCACAGATCATGGAGATCCATGCATGAAATATGGGAACATAATCTACCATTATGCTTTTAGGGAGGGAAGAATAAACTTGAAGTTCAGGGGAAATATAAGCAGACAAAACAGTGTCAATACAAATTTGTCTTGTAAAATATGTTATGAAATCTTCAATGGCCATAAGTGCCAGGACCTTTCTTTTGTTCAGTAGACAGAGCAATGAGTTTTAGATCCATTACTGCTAGATTCCAAAGTAACTCTAGATTGAATTGTGTGATTACTCTGATCAAGATAAATGGATACATCTCTTCTCAATGGATGGATGTAACTCCTATTGCTGTTCGTAAGAGCTCTGCATTCAGAAAGAGAAGATGGCCATCATATTCCAAAAGAACAATGTGATACAGAATAGTTGTAGTGTAGCAGGTTGGGCATTCTTCACATTTCCCCCTCTTCTCGTATTTAATGTAGACAGGGTGAACATCTTCGACTGACCTTTCCATTTCTTAGCTACTTGGAAAAGCAGCAAAAAAAATTGGCTACTATAATTAAATACATTTCTGCGTAAATTACAGCTGCTGGGGAAGCAATGAAGACTGCTGTATGTTAATAGGGGCCTTTTGCCTACCTGTATCATTTGCATGTATAAATCTAGCTTCCTAACACATGACAACTTTGCTCACTTACGCACACACAATCATGTCTTCATTTGCTCATTTTTAACTGTTTATACATCTTTCCTCATCTCTAAGTAATAAATATACACACATTTTTAATAAAGGAAAAAGCTCATTGCTAACTTTCCCACTTTATTTAAAAATTAGACATTCTGAGTTAGTTATGATTAATTACAAATATACAAAACATCTAAATAAAATAGCATGGGATGTGGAGACACTAAAGGGATCCACTCTGATCCCATTCACATCTATGCCAAAGTTTTCATTGATTTCAATGTCAGCAAGATTGGGCCATAAAATGAACAGGTTCATGAGGAGCCCATTTAAGAAAGTACATAGTCTGATACTCCCAGTGACACAGGACAGGCTAAAAATAAAGCGCCGTTCTACACCGTTAGAAATGGTGTCCAAATCCTGTGAAGAACCTGGGAACACAGGAAATGTGTATAGAAAGCAATGGGGCTGAAGAACAGAATCCTTAGCCTCTAGATGTAAATGTGTGGGGACCCATAGGCTATGTCCTATTGACCTGTACCAGAGCAGAGACAGCTGCCACACTATCTAAGGGAAATGGAGACCTCCACTGCTTGACTCTCTCAGCACACAGAGAAAATGTGACGTTTCTGCTAAGGTGCTTTTCAGAATTTGGCCCTTAATGTCTGAAAAAGTATGGATTAAAAATGGGCAGCGAGTAAATGAATTTCTGTGCCTACTACATTCATTTGATTTGTAAATCAATCGTTAGGTTCTAAGTTTACCTAGAAATTATTACCTACAAATAGTACTTTTTACAAATATCATTATTCTACTGATAAAACCGTATGATTTTAAGGAACAATTTGAAGGGCTTGATCTCACTCGTATGGGGAGTATGGACGCGGACTTCAACATAAGCAGGGTTAGGCATTGGGTGATTTGCCAGGAACTGCAAAGCCCTTCCAACCTATTATAATTATATAACCAGTATCAGAATCATCCCATTATTAAACCAGAAAGTATTCAGAGAGCATGCCAATTTGATTCTTTGGAAAACGTATGGTAAAACTAAAGAGCCATCCATTCATTTCAAATGAGAGTTCTGAAGGTTTTGCCTTAATAGTAACACCACAGCCTATTCCTATTTCATTTTGGCACTTTGCTTCCAAACTTATAACAAAATTCAGACTTTCTTCTAGCCTACATATAATTTATTCACAGATCATGTGAACTGAATGATGAAAAACTGCACACACTTTTTCACTATTATTCAATGAAGCTTTAGTATTCTGTATTTTTTTTTTTGCTAGAGTCAGAGCTGCTCAAGTGCAAAAGAAGTCCAAACCAGCCACCAGATCCAAAATTAGCATTTTATTCAGAACGTTGGGGTCAGAGGTGTATCATTTATATTCTGGTACACAATACAGAGGCAAAGCTGTTGTCAGAAATCTCTTCAGTTCAAAAGCTCCTTTTTCCAACATACTGTATATTTACTAGTACCACCAGTATCAGGCCACCCCTGTCTTCTTTTTGGTACAAATTATGTAAAACGTTTGTGCTAAGAACTTTTCTCCCTCCCCAAACCAAAAAAATTAAAATAAAAAATAAAAAATAAAATTGAGTACTCTAACTACAGTTCAACAATTGAATCAATGTCACTTGTTTGCAACCTGTTTTGTAAATACTTTATCCATAACGAAAGATATAAACATGCAAAAACCTGAATCCATAGTCCAAATAATACATACACATGTTCTGAAGTTTCTGCACTTCCCAATAGACTATGCCAATAAAACATTATGTACACATACCATTTTTACAGTGAAGTGGGAAAAAAACAGTACCAGAAATTTTTAAAAAAAGTGTACATGGATTAAGACCAAAATGTGCCTAACATTCTACCATAAGAAAAAAAAATCAATTCTGCTACAAACTGGTGATATGAAAACTCCCTTTATTTGCAACCAGCTGCATAAGTTTTAGAATTTTAGTGAAAAAAACCCTAACATCTAAAACTAGAAGTAATGTACATTTTTTCAATCTCATGGTCATCTCCCCCAGATAATAAAATGGCTCCATGAGGGTTTTTTTTGTTTGTTTTTAAAATTTCCTTATTTTAATAAAAGCAATGCAATGTAACAAAAGCATGTTGAAGCATACTGTGATTTAATTTACTCCTCCCCAC
Organism: Trachemys scripta elegans; assembly: GCF_013100865.1. Lineage (NCBI taxonomy): Eukaryota > Metazoa > Chordata > Testudines > Emydidae > Trachemys > Trachemys scripta. Next base: position 206,323,462 of record NC_048299.1, read on the forward strand.
CCCAACATATTTTGTCTCTTTAATGCATCATTTCAGAAATCAGTACCATTAAAGCCTTAAACATAAAACTAATTCCGATCTGTAAAAGGTACAAAAAGGCACATAAAATCCCAGTGCTTCTGTACTGTAAAATTCAAGTGTAACTGAGCTCAATATTTTTTTCCAAACAGCATTGGATTACTGATATTCCCACTGAGCCCAAATTGGTTTGCAGCCTATGCCAAAGCCTTCAGCAAGCACTTGTGCTAGTAGACTACAAAGTTAAAGCCTAGCTTCTGTATGCTTTTTGGGAATATCAGTTGAAATGTTTGTACTTGTCCAAAAACAAAGTTCACTTTGAAGTTCAGTCATCACCTCCACCATACATATCAGCAAGTTTCTTGAAACGTGGGCCCCAGTCATTTAGGTAGTCATAGTCTTGCTCACCACCACTACTTGAGGAGTTAAGAGAGCTCAAAGATCCAGCAGTGGAGCCACTACCTTCATAGTCAAAGACTAGGAGGGAGTCATATGGTGGGGCTGTAGGGTCATTGTCAGCTGCTTTAAGTCCCTGAAATAAGGAGAAAAGAAGAAAGACAAAATTCTATATGTGATACAGAGAGCAAAAATGTAACAGGAATATCTCAATTCTATCACATCCACTGCAAGCTGAGAAAACCAGATTCTTGCTCTTATCCATTTCCTCAGATTTCAACTAATGAAACAGCATTCATATTTTTGAAACTTCAAAAATATTAAGTAATGAGTCTTCTGTTCTTATGGTCAAGTTTCCAGCATTAGCCGATTTTGAATTTAACTGAACATATGGTTACACATCTTTAGAGAACATTATTATTACTGTTATTTCTATTGCAGTAGCATCCAAACAGGGATTAGATGCTGTACAAACCAGTATAGACATTCCCTGAGCCAGAGAGCTCATAATCTAAGATATACAATAGGGACCATCACTTGAAGAAGAACTAAGATATGGACAGGTTTCAGAGTAGCAGCCGTGTTAGTCTGTTCCCACCTGTTCATGCTCTCTGTATGTGTGTATATATATCTCCTCAATATTTATTCCACTCTATATGCATCCGAAGAAGTTGGCTATAGTCCACGAAAGCTTATGCTCTAATAAATTTGTTAGTCTCTAAGGTGCCACAAGTACTCCTGTTCTTCTTAAGATATGGACAGTTTATGATAACATGAACAAAACCACAAACCATTGGAATCAGGGGTTTGAAGGGGAAAGAAAGGAAAGATTATAGGACAGACAAGCGTGTTTGTACAGATAACTTACAACAGCAGTCTCAATGGTCCCCACCTGACCACACTGAAAGACAGTAGGCCTTTGGTTAATCTGCACATGCCAGAAGACACTGGTATCTCCATAAATAAATAATTGGGAGATATTTAACTTCACTCCTGCTCCCTAGTTTGCAGCATTCAGGTCACCTACCTCTAAGCCCCACCATGAGGAAGAGAGCATTAATACATAATGGCCTAGGCTTTATGAGTTTTACAGTGACCATACACGAACTCTCGTGCATTAGTTCACAAGTGCAAATAATAAATTTCACAAGAGATCAAAGCTACATGTACGATAAAAATCTAGACACGCGTTAATGTTTTTTTTCAATTATTACTTTCTAGTGATTGTAACCTTTGTTTCAAATTCTTCAATCTATCAGACAGCCAAAAGACAATCCATAATTTTAAAATTCCGCTTCTAAGGACGAGCAACATAAACCAAAGTAACCCAGCACCCTGGGTGTCACCATAATTATCAATGGAGCTTGAAGGTTTGGTGAAGAAGTAGGAATAAGACTGATCTGGCAAATATAACAGCCTGGGTTTGCTTTGTTGGTGGGGCTTATTTCAAGGCAGGGATAGCAGACAGCTGTTGCCAATCTCATTTTGGAGGGATGACAATATTTCATTTTCTGAGGACATTTTGAAATAAATACAAAGCTGGACATGACTTATGTTTTCTTTTGTGGATGAAGGATTTCAGTTATCAACATCCTGAAGATGATTTAGAAGATCACTTCTATAGCTTGTCCTGAGGAAGTAAGTGACTTGAATTTCACTTTCAGGGGAAGGCCTGAAGGGTTTGGAGCACATCCCAGAATTCGGCTTTTAATGAGAGACTGTATTTTGGTGAAACAATTTGATGCGTTAAAGGACAGATGTCATGGCCATCCATATCTGCCAACCAAGGAGAGAGCCAGAATGCTCCATGACTTTTACAGCAGGGCTTCTCAGCCCACAGGATACATCTTCAAATGAGCTGCAAGCAGAAGCGGATGAAGGTCTCCTACCCTAGGCCAGAACAAGTGGTGGTCCCCATGCCAGAACCGTGGCCCGCCCCACCCCCTCTGCCCCCTGCCCGTCCAACAGCCCCACCCCATTCCACCCCTTTCCCCTGCAGCCCTGCCCCTGTTTTGCCCACAGTCCCACCCAATTCTACCCTCCCCCCCACTGTGGCCCCAAGACCAGAGAAGCTCTGTCCCCCTGCCATAGCCTAGGGGCCACAGTGGGGAGAGATAGTTTTGAGTGACTACAAAGAAACTTGGGATTTAGAGGGTCATGGTGTAACCATGGGAGAGCATGGTTACATGCCTGACACTTCTCCTCAGCAGCTAGTGGGTGGGGGATTAACAGAGCCATTGCTGAGAAGGACTACAGCCAAAGCCCTCCTCCCTTGAAGCAAGGCAGAGTAGGGAAGGAAATCTCTCTTTCTCCCCTGCTCTCTCTCCGAAACAATTCTTTCCTTCTGCTCCCCGAACCATCTTCTTACCCAGGTTTAAGCCTAAAAGCTCCATCTGGCCTTACAGATTTTAAAACGTTAAATTAGCTCCCTTTGCTAGAATCTCAGAGATAATGAAAGGAATGGCCACAAAGGCTCAACAAAGAGGGTTGAAGTCTGGAAGACAATATAAATAGAGTTACCATCCTCAGGGGTTTTCAACTCTGCAGTTTCTTCCACTGGATGTGCAGAATTTTTTCAAAGCCTTCAGCTGAAGTATCTACTTTGGCAGCCACTGTCCACAGACAAATTGTCAGCCAAACTGCCATAAGGCTTAGTGAAGAATTTAAGAGTGAGGGCCCTGTCAAGCCTCTCACTCTTAAATTAGCACTTAAAAATTTCTCTGAGAACAGCTTCCTGACAAAACAGATTATCTGCAAGATTGAGTATTTCCTTGGAGATTATCCCTTTTCAGTAAAATTTATTCAATATGGTTTGACATGGCATGTTGTAGGTCTAATCATGTGACGTAACAGCCTATTGCATGGACATTGATTTTTCTAGAAAACACCCCGGTATCGCTAAATCAGTTAATCAGGCCACATGTCACATATGCATAGGAAAAGAAACACCAGTGAAACTATGCGCCTGATTCTCTTCTGCCTTGTGTAACCATTCATAAATATGTAAAATGAGAGTACAGTGCTACCAATGTGATTTAATAGCATGTTTTGCCCCCTTTGCCTGGGTGTACATGACTACACAAGGCAGCAGAGAATCTGGCTCAGGATATTTAGTTTTTGTATATTTATGATACTAATAACCTCAGCCAAGAACATTTCTAGAATTTAAATAAATGCTTTGGGTTGTACAACGTCACTGAGCTGGTAATTAGTAGCCAGCACTCCAGTCATCTTTTCGAATTACCTAACCAGGATAATTGGTACCCTTTGTTATATTTCTTTTCTGAGTTTTCTATCCTGATAGCTGTAATAAGGACAAATGAGTCCATCATCCTAAATGTCTGTAGCTGGAGTGCAATGTCTTATCTGGTCCAACTTCAAAGCTCTAGTCTTTTTTGTTCATTTCTGCTCTTGAAACAGAAACACAATTTTACTTACTGAACTATATATAGCTGCGTCTACATTGTTGAATGTTCTTCCTTTCAGTCAGTCCCTTAAGCTTGCTCAGGGCTACGGATCCCATCCTTTTGGATGTAGGTAACAGGGAAGGAAGAGAAGTCCTGCTTCAGCTGAAGAGGTTATGTGGAAAGTATCAAAGCTATCTTGTAAAAGCCATTCACAATGCTGGCCTGGAGCAGAAATTCTGGAGCTATTCCTATAGTTTTCACAGTTGATCCACTCTCAGGATGGCCAGCTTGTGAATCTGACTCTGGGATACTAGCTTAATTGGTATCTGTAAATAAAAATAGTTTTCCCATGCAACAGTAGAAGTTCTGCCAGGCACTAGCCATCTACAGCATGAAGCTAGGCTTACAGACTGAACAATCTCTTATTATTTTCAAGTTGGTACTTGGATTTTCCTGGTTCAGCATCCATTGCTGGCAGTGGATGAAATAAAACTGTTGCTGTGCCATTGAGTTTACAGGATAGAACGACAATGAAAAATTCACTGTTCCAGAGGCTGTACTTAATGGGCAAACTGTTTCCTTGAGAAAAGGTACCAAGAGGCAGCATTATGGAGATATCAACATGGTTAAACTTAAGTTGACAATTGCACTTAAAGCAAGGTTAAAAATCTCTCTATTTCATCTTCTAATGCTCCAAATTTAATCACAGTAACTCTTGGAAGGACAAGTGAATTTCCCACAATATATCCTTGGCAAAATATTTACTACATTTTACAGAGGAAATTTAAAATGAGACAATTTCACCTTCCTGTTGCGGAATACAATCACCACACTAACCCAGTCTGCCATCTATTTCTGTTGTCTGGTGCTATTTCTATGACTAGCTAGCTCTCCACTTCCTCAGAGGTGTTCATTACCAGAAGGAGTCCCTGTCTAAAGGAGCCGGTAAGGTCATGTGGACTGGGCTTTTCCATCTTAAGAACCAGAGGAGGTTTGCCAGATGGATAAGCTGCCTCAATAGTGGAGATGTAAACTTTACTCAGAAAAATTTGGCTTCAACTTTCCCCTCTTTCTGCCCATGCCACAGCCCCTGTTACTCAGAGGAGGCATGAAAGAGGAAGGGGAATTTGCACCCAGAGTTGACCAAGGAAGTTCAGCAACCTTATGTTTACATAAGCTAAGCACCCATAATGCTCTCATTTTATCTACTGTTACCAAATGACAGGAAAAGGTAAACTACAGAATCCTGAACAGGAATGGGGAACATTAGAGAATTAATGTTCTTGTGCTTACATTTTTATAAATTCTAGTTCTTTATCGGATTTGAGAGATGTGTTTGGTGGTGCTGGGAGGGGGATTGGGAATAAGGAAGGGAAACCTAAGGGTTATATGAACAATTGTGACAATCTAAGAGTTGGCTTTTGAAGAGAGAGCACATTGAAGGGCTCCATCTTGCAAAGACCTTAACACCATCAACAACAATATTACTTCAAAATGAGTGGAGGGTCCGCTGCATCTCATGGGATAGGGCCTATGGTTTGTGATTTACATTTAATTTACCTCAGGCTATGTCCTGTGTTGATTAGAAATAGAGCTTTAGCCTCAAGCTCTCTACCATAATACAATTTCTTCAAGATGATTTAGTTGGTGTTGGCCCTGCTTTGAGCAGGGGGTTGGACTAGATGACCTCCTGAGGTCTCTTCCAACTTATTCTATGATTCTAAGATTTCTGTTCAGGGACAGTTGACTCTTGAAAATGTACTGTTAGATTGAATAAAGCTATTGCAACGTATGCTTAATTTACACTGGTATGCAAATCCTCAAGTATTCTAAGTGTTAATAATGTTCTACTTTTTAAAAACTCAAAATAGAATGCTGAATGTCTACAGAGGATTCCTAATAACACATGACTTATCTTACCAACTTGTTTGTACACTGGACTGGAAGAAAAGGAGTTTTTTCCTTAAAATTAGAGACTCATCTATCCACTGAAACAGACAAAGCAAGCAAGTCCCTGTGGTATTTTTTGTTTATGCCCGCAAACCATATTATAACTGTAAGTCACAACTGGAATTCTTTTCTTTTTGGAAAGTGGTTATCTATTAAGCATAACTGTTTTAATATTTTCAAAATGCTTGAATATTTTAACAGCACTGCATATTTTAACAGTTGTTTTCAACTGACAAGTCATTAGGATGGTACAGCATACTCAGTTACATATTCCTCATCAAGTTAGGTAGATTTCCTTGCGTATTACTTGAGTAATTTGGACCATCTCAAAAAAGATACATTAGAAATGGAAAACATACAGAGAAGGGCAACAAAAATGATTAAGGGGGTGGGAAATCTTTCATATGAGGAGAGATTAAAAAGACTAGGACTGTTCAGCTTGGAAAAGAGATGGCTAAAGGTGATATGATAAAGGTCTATCAAATCAAGACTGGTGTGGAGAAAGTTAATAAGGAAGTATTATTTACTTCTTCTCATAACACAAGAACCAGGGGTCACCCAATGAAATTAATAGGCCGCAGGTTTAAAACAAACAAAAGGAAGAATTTCTTCTCACAATGCACAGTCAACCTGTGGAACTTGTTGCCAGAGGATGTTCTGAAGGCCTGAACTGTAACAGGGTTCAAAAAAAGAAATAGATAGGTCCATTAATGACTACGAGCCAGGGTGGGCAAGGATACAACCTCATGCTCTAAATTAATGGAGATACTCTATCTCCTAGAACTGGAAGGGACCAGGTCATCCAGTCCAGCCCCCTACCTTCATTAGCAGGACCAAGTACTGATTTTGCCCCAGATCCCTAAATGGCCCCCTCAAGGATTGAACTCACAACCCTAGGTTTAGCAGGCCAATGCTCAAACCACTGAGCTATCTCTCCAGAGGCTCTGGATAGCCCTAGCCTCTGACTGCCAGAAGCTGGGAGTGGATGATAGGGGATGGATCACTCAATGATTATTCTGTTCCTTCCCTCTGAAGCACCTGGCATTGGCCACTGTCAGAAGACAGGATACTGGGCTAGATGGGCCATTGGTCTGATCGAGTATGGCTGTTCTTATGACTAGGAATCTATGCCCTTGCACTACCTGCATTTTTATAAGATTCTCGGAGCATACGGTAGAATGAAAGGAAGAGGCTTGTACAGCAAATGCACATTACAAAGTTCCATTCCAAAGACCTTTTTTTAGGTGCTGGTAGGGATAAAAGGACTGCATTGCCAATTCTGGTAAAGACAGTTCAAGCTCTTTTGCATTCTTTGCTGCTAATTTCTCTAGCATTTCTCCCAACAGCTTTTCACCTGTGACTTGGATGTGCAGAGTACCCACTTTGATGACTGTCTGCTGTCCATTGATGTAGGCACAGCTTCCTTGTAGCCACTGAGTTAGAGACCTTGTTTTTGAAGCAAATCACATTAAGGCCAATAATTTACATAAACATTGGTTGGACCTGTTCAAAATCTGAACCCAGTCAAATTCGCACCAAGCGAGAATCATTCTCTGAGGCCAATAAGCCACCAGGTTACCACAAATATATTTTCCTGAACAATGACAAGGAATCCTTTTGATCCTTAGATCCACAGTTGCTGATCCTGCAATGTCTGTGATTGCTGCCACAATCTACATGGCTGGTGATGAGGGCTTCAAAGAACTCCCCACAAGGTGTCTTTTGTCTTAAAGTCTTAGTGATTTTTTGTATAAGTCTGTGTGAGGCTACTCCTCTTCTGACTTTAGGGACCTGTGGTAGTTCATGTAAATGTATGAGATTTTTATGATTCTATTTAACATTTTAATTTTAACTGGGACTGCCCATTTGGATCCTCCCGTGTCCTCCAAGGAGGAAAGTAGGTGAAACATCTAATTTTGTTTGGTGGGAAGATATTTCTCTTTAGTTTTGGGACCTTCTTCTTTCATTTTGCCAGGTTTACTGCCTTGCAGCTGTAGTATTAAAGCACTTGGGGGAAAACCTGAGTGTATGGCTCTCCAGGTCATCACCGGATGCAGAGAGTTTGCCCTCCTCAGAAGCACGGCCATCAGGAAAAGGGAACTCTTTCGTCATAGTTTCTCATGAGTGACTGCTGCCCTGTGCAAATGGGGGTGAGGTTGCAATACCCTGACTGGATAAAGAGCTTGCCATGGGGCCTTGGGAACCATCTGAAAAGATCTTCCTGCTTCCCAAGCTCGTTAACTTCCATTTGAGTACTTAAGGACAGACTTATGAGCATTTGGGGCTTTGCTAAATAAAATATAAGTGTTTTGAGAACAGAAAGGGACTTCCCACTGCTGAAAAACAAATTAAAACTGAAATTATAATACAATTGTTCAGGATAAGCCAAACTTCTAACTTGTTCAACTGGCAAAACCTGAGGCAGATGCTCATGAGGGGCGTGGCTTAGTCCGAAGAGCCCCAGCAACAACACTGGACTGTCTCCAGCTTTCACAAGGAAGAGGTGTAGCTCATTGTTTATGGCTGATGCCACGTGCTAGAATGATGTCTTCAGTGATGACTGCAGAAGAAAGGTGCTGAAAACTTGAGTCTAAATGCTTTAAAAAACCCTTTTAGCATTAGAAAAGTAACTGTTATAAGGACTTCTTAAAAATAAAATGATGTGTTTCTGAAATTTATTACATATTCAAGGATCAGTCCACCAACCCTTACGTACATAGCAGTCAATGGAATAGCTCCCTACATTGCAAAGTAAAAAAAAAAGCATAACAGTGAACAGGGGCGGCTCCAGGCACCAGCACACCAAGCGTGTGCCTGGGGCGGCAAGCCACGGGGGGCGGACTGCCAGTTGCCGTGGGGGCGGCAGTCAGGGAGCCTTTGGCGGAGTGCCTGCGGAAAGTCCGTCGGTCCCGCGGTTTCAGCGGTAATTCGGTGGCGGGTACGCCGAAGGCACGGGACCAACAGACCTCCCGCAGGCATGCCGCCGAATCCGCGTTACCTGCCTGACCTCCTACAGGCATGCCACCGAAAGCTGCCTGACTTCCGTGTTTGGGGTGGAAAAATACATAGAGCCGCCCCTGACAGTGAAGTATAATTGTAACAGGGTAGTTGGCCCCTTAAATGGAATTGGGCCCAGCTTTCCTGTTTTTCAATCCAGGTGTGCCCTAGTTTGGTGTAATGTCCCTAGAAATTAGAAGTGAGAGACACCCCAAAGGCAAGGGAGAGTTTAGAATGCTGAGTCCATAGAGAGAAAGAGAGAATCCAGAGTTCTTAGAGGAGAAAGAGCTCAGAGCTTCAGGAAGGGGAGGCCCCTAATACAGGGAGCAGTGGCACTGGTGAAAGCGGAAGGCAGGAAGGCAGTCAGGGGGTCACCTACAAATGTCCCCAGGCCAGAGAGCCAGAGCCAGAGAGAGCAGCAGAGGGAGATGCCTGCTGTCTCTTTCAGCACGAGAGCTGAAGCCAGGGGGCCAGAGAGGGTCGAGTCTGGAGAACAACTGAGGGGTTAGCCCGCTGGTATTTCTGGGCAAGTGCTGGAACCGTACCCAGGAAGGAAACAAGGGGGAAAAGCACCCCACAGTTGGCATGAGGAGTGGTGAGAGACACCAGAAGCGTATCTGAAAGTCTAAGAGAGGCAAGAGATGCTGGAGCTGTCCTGGAGAGCTGGAGTGCGGTTAGATGCCAGAGCTGTACTTAAGTATGTTGATGGACTGTTGGGCCTTGAAAGACTTGATGTTTGCACTTTGCTGGGGAATTCTGGATTATGGTTGTGGGACTTCTGAAATAAATTAACCTTGGAGAAGAGCTATTTATATGTGAAGAGTTTTTGTGGAGTTACTGGGGACTCCATCATGTGAGAGGCAAATGAGGAAGGCAGTCCAGTCATGCTGTGGCCAGCTGCAGAAGGGCACCCACCCAGGGCCGCTGTATGCCATTATGAAGGAGGATGCAAGCAGGCAATCCGCTCCTGGGCAGAAGACACCAGAAGAGGGAAATCAAGGCAGGCAACCACTTGCACAGCCAACCTGAGGCCATGAGGAGAAGGTGCCTTGAAGGTAGGCTCCCTGCCTTCATTTCCCCTTTCCATGGCCTAGCATGTCCACATTCACATTAAATCACAACTGGATAGTATAACATCATTGTTCAGCACACAGAAACTATGTCACAAGAACAGCTGGATGAATAATATGTAAGAAATAATTCAAATGGAGCTAGACCATCTCTAGTCCTTGTTTGGTTGTGCAAGGAAGTTAGGATCATCCCCAGAGAGGGGATGGAGACAAGGGACCCATGATGAATTTCACCTTTTTCCCCACTTGATTCCATACTGTCCACCAGCAAATCGTGATTTTCTCAAATATTTATTAGTTGAAATGTTAGCCATGTGACTGGTCACCTTATCACATGGTTGGTTTCTACCCCCTGATTCGAAGAATGCTCAGAATCAGATTTCTAATGCAAATTTTGAATGTTCATCGAAATTGAATTCTAATATTCTCTCAATGGTCACTTAAAAATGGAGGTCTGTGTTCATTCCTGGGAGTAATCTTGTTGCATCCAAAAATATTCTAGCAAACACAAAAGAGGTATGAACATCACAACAGGGATTTTGTTAAAAAATTCAAATATTCACAAGAGCATTTTTGCAAAATTTTCCTAGCTCCAATCAGCAGTTACCTTAAACTGTTTATTCAGGTAACAAACACTTGAGAAAATCAGAGAATATAAATGACAAGTTATTCTTTAATATTTTTTCTGCCCAAAGTAATAAGCGTAAAGAACACATTGAAATGTCTAGCATTTTAAGTTCCACAAAACAAATGACTTAAATATACCCAAACATTTGGTCAATGATAACAATAATTTTAAAAAATGTTTGTAGGCAAATATTTCTTTCATAACTGAAAATATCTTTTAAAGTAAATTCTAAATCTTCATTCACTGTCAATTATCTTTTTGTTACTTTGCAAGAATCAAAAAGGCACAGAGCCTCTTAAAAACTCTTTGACAAGGAAATTATTTAAAGCACTTACATAACATTTAATTTAGCTGCCCTACTCACTAATCTTGTTTGCTGGAACTCTTTTGGTCTTTTTAAGGCATTGAATTTCCACTATTATCTGGATTCAAAGGGTAATGTGTGAGGAAAATCAAAATGAACTTCTTCCATTATTAAATTAATCTGCATTAATAAATGAATTTAGGCTAAATTATAATTTTGTTAGTCTATTTATTACTTGGAACCCATGGTATAATCCCTCTTGGAGATATTGTGGTTAAGGCTGATAACATAGTGTGAATGCAATTAATATAAATGTTCAAAAGTTAATTGACATATCTTCCCTTTCTATTTGAATGAGTTAATTAAATTTGTCTGCACTTAAAAAGGCCATATTTATTTCTATCTACCAAGGTCATTTTAATTGTATAAGCAAGTTTAAAAAAGTTATTATGTTCCAAATGTAACAGCTATTCATGCAGAGTGCAATTAGCAACATATAAAAGCCTATCCGATCCTGCAAGGAAACTATTTTTTCTCTTTTACCTCATTAATGAAGTCCCCGATATCCCCAGGATGAGGAGCAGCTGATCTGACTGGGTACTGTGGTTCTGCATGGATTGGTCTTTCATCAAGCCGTCTGATCCCCACAGGTTTGATGGCATCTGGTTCTATGGTATCGGGTTGCTGAAGCTGGCTTAAATCATAGTCCTGAAAAGAAGGAAACAAAGAAAATGGGTCCAGAGATTTTTCAACACTTTTTATAGGAAAATAAAATAGAAAGCACACATTCAGCAAAAGACATACCTTGCAAATCATAACATTTATTGAGAATGATTCTGTAGGTATCCTAATGGAAATTTGCCATTTACATTCATGAATAAGGAATAAAACCATCATTTCTTTTATACTCCGTGTCTACCTTCGCAATACCATGTCAAATGTCTATATCCCATCAGCTTTGTAGTGCAGATCATCAATTTTCCATTGAGAAACAAAGATTTAGAGTAGCACTATTAAGCGACTAAACAATTTGCCTAGTAAATGCTGATTTACAGCATGTAGCGCAGATGCCAAATCTGACTTGTATTTTTCAAACCAAATAAATGCCAGACACCCGCATTCTGAGACATACGCAAGTGCAGAGTGCTGCAGTTTTATAATACCTTCAAAGACTGAGTTTAAGACTGCTTGCTGATTTCATGTGGCTTCCATAACAGGAAAGCTAAAGGGGGAAAATGTCATGAAAAGTACAAAGCTTCTCAGATTTGGCTTTAATTCTAAGCACTTTCTGGAGATTACTCTTGGATCTGATCATTAAGTACTTGATTCTGCAGATTCAGAACTCTGGCTGGTTGATGACACCAGCACAGCATTATGAATTCCATGTCATTAGTTAAATATCTATAGATGTAAGATATAAATCCCCATCCTGGGCTGCATCTCAATAGTGCCCAGCAGCTGGATGCCAGTCCAGTCCCTGGTATATAAGTAGCATAACCTCAAGGCTGCTCTACATTATGCCAGCGGGCCACTGCCCCACGGGTCATTACAGCAGCCAGGGGTCACCCGGCCACTCACTCCCACATTTTCTGAGACATGCCACCTATGCTGGGACTTGGGTTGTGGGGAGTGTAGAAGCTGATGTGGTGGTCCTCTGCCCTCAGAGAGCGTCCCCTGTATAGATGAACTCCTCATGGAGCTGGATCCATTGGCTTTCTGGATGCTTTGCACACTGAAGTGGGGATAAGGATCTGGCCCATGAATCTTTAGATCAGGACTATGCCATGTCTGGCTATCATCTGAATTAAATATAAAGATTGTTTTTTAAAATTATGGTCCTGAAGGTACTTTCAGGGGAAGGTGTAAGGAGTTAAACCATGCCAACTGTATTTATTGGAAATGTTAAAAATCCCATAATATGATTTAACATTACTTTTCCACATAGAATTGGCCTAGTAAAGATTATCATTTATAATCGGAGCTCTCTGTATGTAGTGGGTCTCATTAGAGGCACTTCAGAAAATGTGACATAGGGTATTTTTGAAAATGTTACTTTGTGACCCTCAGAAGATGACTAATAAAAGGGGTCGTGTAGACAGTGGACAGGTCTCCTGATAGCAGTAAAATTTGTTTGGGAGAATTGTAACAAATTGTCATTTGCACTCTCCATCCCAAAATTTGTTACTGTTCCTCAGCTTTGGGATTGAGACCTTCTGATGGCCATAAATATGTAGTTAAAAAGGTGGAACAGCATTGATGAGCTCTGGGAATGGAATTGCATACATTTAAAATTTATTGCCTGTTTTTTAATTAGCTGGTAAACTCTTCCTCTTTAAAGTGCTCAATACACAAAACAGAATAATAAAGCTGTCTCTACTAAATAGTATGTGAGGTCAATACAATGTAAGAACTGATGAAAGGTATACAAAAGGAAGAAAGAGCTCTTCATCCTTTCCCTCTATTAAATAAAATAAGCCAAAATAGTTTAGTGACATGTCACTATCAGAAAATTCAAGTAGAAGTAAAGCAGAATTTAGATTTAAATTTTAGAAATTATGAAAACAGACTCTAAATATACTTCCCACACCCTTATGAAAGACAAAATTGGAAAACATCAACAGAGAGTACTCAGCATTTCATGAGGACGCACTCGAGAAAATATGGTTAATAACCAATTTAATACAACTGTGAGGCCCTCTCTGATCATTCAATTTTTATGATGTTAAAAAAGGCATTTTTTGAACAACAATCATACAGCATTATAATAACAAACAAGTCAGGCACAACAATTTAAATATGTAAGAGCTCTTTTTTTTTTTGTAAGTTTCTAAATATTTCTGGTCTCTACAGCTATGGAGGTTACTCCCTATTGCAAGTGGGCACTACTAATGCCAAGTTTGTTTTTACACAGCCACCTAGACCTGTTGGTTCCCAGGCCTCAGTCTATGATACTCCCTTGCCTTGTTTTCCAGCTGTGGAAACTGGTCTCACAAGAATGTCATTATCAGGGACAATATGGAACATTCACCAAGGTACATATTGTGCCTATTATCAGCATATATTATTCTCTGATATCATTAAAACATCATTAAAATCAATATCTACTATATATATATATATATATATATATCTCAGTGAGCCATGTGCAGGATCCTAACCACTCCACCAAAATTATTCTAAATTGGCCCAAAGCCACACAAGCAGCATTTCCAACCACTTGTCCAGCCTGTTGCTATAGACAGCAACGCTTTACAACCAGATTGAGAAAAGAGATGGGCTCCACACTTTGACCTGGAGTTCTGGAAACCGGACAACAGAAGTGAATTCTAGAGTGGAGAACCCGACACCAAGAACATTCCATCTAAAACCAATTCTGCTTTTTGAATGAAGGGAAATGGTAGATTGAAATATGCTTTTGGAATCAGGTAGAAACAGTGACTCAGTGCTTTTTACCCAGCCATCACAGCTTGATGTGTCCTGTCTCTCAGATATGCCACAGGTCTCCATGACCCTGTCACCCTCTGGGGTTAACTGTTTTAGCACACACTGCTTAGGACTACTCTTGAGGACTGCTCATGAACTTCATGTAGTGCAGAAAATGATGGCCTATCTATTTAGTAGTGCAATCAGTGTTTAGCACATACCACATGTGCTGCATGTATTGCAGTGGCTTCCTTTTTGCAATTCACAGAGTTGATATTAATCTAGAAAGCCCTATATATATAGCCCTATATAGTTTGGGTCCTGACAGTTTAAGACGTTTCCTCTTTCCCTCTTTCAACATGCAGCCAAATCACTGTTTGGCCCTAGTTTACGAACATTACGAACAAGGCTGGTAGACTATCAGCAAAGACAGCAGGCAATGCCTGGCAAATCTTTCAGGGTATCTCTACACAGCCAAGGTTGACAGCCTCAGGCATGAATGGCTCGCACTAGCACTCTAAGAATAGATCTGTAGACAGCACTTTGAAGTTGCGGCTTGGGCTGGAGCTCAGGCTCTGATGCCTATGGAGGGGGGCAGGCTTCAAAGCCTGAGTCCAATCAACACACTGTCTACTCAGCTATTCTTAGAGTTCTAGCATGAGCCCCGCAAGCCTGATTCTGTTGACCTAGACTGAAAGATTTGCTGCCATGGGCTGTGTAGACATATCCTCAGAGGCTCTCTTTACTTACCAGCATTTTCATCTTCTGTCTAGCCCAATCTCCAGCAGTTCTCAAATTAATCCCTCCCAGGGGCTTTCACATCAAGTAGATCAAATTAACCACAATTTATGACTAGGTGTAAGAAAAGACAGTTAACTTGTTCCGTAACTGGTGTTCTTTGAGATGTGTAGCTCATGTCCATGCCATATTAGGTGTGTGTGCTCCCACATGCACTGGTGCCAGAAGTTTTTCGCTCAGCAGCATCCATAGGGGACCAGCTCTGGCGCCCTTTGGAGTGGTGCCCGTATGGCGCGGTATAAGGGGCACCACCGGTTCCCCCCACCCTCAGTTCCTTCTTGCTGGAACTCCAACAGTGGGGAAGGAGGGCGGGTCATGGAATGGATATAAGCAACACATCTCGAAGAACAGTTATGGAAAAAGGTAACTGTCTTTTTTTGCTCATGTCCATTCCATATTAGGTGATTCCCAAGCAGTACCAATGGAGGCGGGTAGGATTTCACAGAAAGATATAAAAAAATGGGGAGGATGGATCCGGGGAATAGTCTGGTGCAGTGGGGGACAACCTGCGGCCTGCACACGGCCCATCAGGATAATCCGCTGGTGGGCTGCGTGACAGTGTTTACATGGCACGGCCGCCCGCACCTCCCAGTGGTCGCAGTTCGCCTTTCCCGGCCAATGGGAGCTGTGGTAAGTGGCGGCCAGCAAGTCCCTGTAGCCTGCATCGTTTCCCGCAGTTCCCATTGGCCAGGAATGGTGAACAACGACCATTGGGAGCTGCGGGCGGCCGTGCCTGTGGACGATCAATATAAACACTGTCTCGCGGCCCACCAGCGGATTATTCTGATGGGCCACATGCAGGCCGCAGGTTACCCACCACTGGTCTGGTAGGTTGCCTTTGGGCGCACCCTCAAAATGATCGCTTGGCCCCCTGCTTGTTTCAGGTTGAACCCGACTGAGCAGAGGGTGGAGGTGCATGGTTTGGACGGTGTTTATAGTCCTTGGCTTTCTTGTGAGGCAGGTCCAGATGAGTTTGGCTCTATTGGCCCTAAGGCTGCTTCGGTTTGAACTGCTTATGTGTCTGGCCTGGGACATAAAACTGCAGAGTTTTCAGGGTGGTTCGGGAGTCCTTTAAACCATGCAGCTTGTTGTCTGTCTGTTCTGCAAACAGGGCCTGGCTGTCGAAGGGAAGGTCCTGTATCGACTCCTGAGCCTTGCTGGATAAGCCTGAGAGGAGCAGACAGGGAGCCTGCTGCATGGAGATGGCGGAGCCCATGGAATGGGTGGCAGAGTCCGCTGTGTCAGATGCTGCCTGGAGGGCCGCCCTGGCCGCGGCCGTGCCTTCACCGAGGATCGCTCGGAATTCCTTCCAGGATCCTTCAGGAAGGGAACCCTTGAACTTGGCCATGGCCTGCCACATGTTAAAGTCAGAGCGGCCCAGGAGGGCCTGGTGGTTGGCCACTCTCAATTGCAGGCTGGAAGATGAATAAACTTTGCGTCCAAAAAGATCCAGGCTCTTTGAGTCTTTGTTTTTGGGGGTAGCACATGCCCCGTCCCCAGGCTGAGTTCCGTTCGGAACTCATGAAGACTCTAAACTACTATTAAGGGTAACTAATTCAACTATTAACTATATACAACTAAATTACAGGTTATGCAAGTTCGCAAGAACGGAGAACAGGTAACACTAGTTGAAGCAGCAGACATTCCAGCACCGTCACTGGTGGCAAGAAGGAACTGAGGGTGGAGGGAGCTGGCAGCACCCCTTATTCCGCACCATGCAGGTGCCACTCCAGAGGGCGCCAGAGCCGGTCCCCTACGGCTACTGTTGAGGGAAAAAATTCCAGCACCAGTGCATGTGGCGAGCAGATACAACTAATATGGAATGAACATGAGCAAGCACTAGAAGAAGAACCAGCAGGATTAGAACCTGGGATGTTCTAGGCCAGTGATACTTCTGCATTGCCATTGGAAGCTTGGGCTGGGTTTACACTGGAGGACCCTGTGAAGCTAGGCTCTTCAGGAAGTACCACTCTGCATGGCCTGACTGGTGGCCCCTCACAGCCCACTAATTGGCTTATGCTGGTATACTGGGAAGCCATCATGGGGAGCTGTCTGAGCAACAATTCAGACTGCCTGCTTGCTTCTGCTCTAGACCTTTCTTTGCTATACACCCTAGACTCTAGCTTCTGACCCTAGTTTGTCCCTAACTCTGCTATTTGCTTGCTGTCTATAACTTGGGGCCTGAAACTAACTTCCTGGTATCCTGACCTAACATGACGCTGCTACTCATCTCCTGACTGCAATTTAGTAGCTGACCAGTGCACACAAGCCACCCACAGCCCAGCCCTGACACTAGGCAGCTCTTGCACTAGATCAGATACAAAAAGCTATATCTCCTTCCCAGCAATCTCCCAGGTCAGGCTCATTGCAGTACCTCTTTGGAAGAAGCTGGGCCAGTATTGTGCAAACCAAATTATCAAACCAGATCTCCATAATATAATCCTAAATGATTACATTATACGATCAACTTGAAAAAAATATTACCTTTTAGTAGGAAATATTTTGCCTATTCTTGCTGCTAAATACTGAAATAAGTTTACTAAATATATCATTTCTCACTATTTTTCAGTTTGTTCTCCAGGTGCATTTGGTGGCACTTTGTATATTCTCACTGTCTTACAGATATATGAGACAGGAAGCTCACGTTGCCTTTGGTATTGTTTCTCAGCCCTTGTAAAGACCCTTGTAAACATTATCATTGAAGCAGAAAAATCTAAATTTTTTCCCTTTCCTTTTTTAAAGAAAGGTATAAAGAAAAAAAATCTGGACATATTATTGAAAGGGTGAGCTAACAGAAACCTGAGATTTTTGAATTAGGCTATTTAAAAAAAATAAAGTTGACAATATCCCTTTAAATCATGGATGGTGGTGACTTTGCAATGGACAGCTCTGAGGGGAGATGTGGGTCACTGTTAGAGCCTGCCTTGCATTCCTGAACCCAGATACCAGATGAGACAGGTATTAAATGTCAACAAATTGGCCAAGCCCCAGAAATTAACCACTTCCTAACTAGGAGGTGACTAACAGGGTCTAAAACCCCAAAGTTGATTCCTTTCTGGATCTCCAGCTCCACAGCACCTGGAAGCACATACCAAATTTCTCAACTACCAAAATAAGATAAAAATGCCATTTTACAATCCCCACAAATCACTCATCCAAGAGTATACCCCACTCCAAACAGAGAGGTTCCTCCCCTATCCTCTTGACATGTGCCTAAACAACTTCCTCCTGACACTACAGGGCAGTTGTCACCCACCAGTCCTTACTCCTAAATTGAAAACCTCTCCCCTTTCATGGTGTAAGATAGCTGTAATCCAATCTCAACCTTCCTTCCAAAGACCTAGGTCAGTGAGTACCAAAAACCTGACTGTAGGAAACTGGGGAAGGCCCCCTGGATATGCTCACTTGTCTCCAAAGGGGTAAATAAACATATACAAATAAAAAAAGCTTCAACTTCTCCCACAGCAACAAAACACTCTCCCTCAGCAGTTCAATTACATGAAGACAGTAGTCTTCTCAGCAGTCTAAGAGAGTGCTGTCACTGTAATTTCTCTCTGACTAACGTCTTAATTACAAATACCACCGAGGGACAGGAGACTGGGTTGGGGGTGCATCCAACTGAAGGCTCTTTTCCATCTTGGCAATGAAGGGAAGAGAAAGGAGCAACTCACTACTGAGCAGGTGAAACTTCCCTTTTTAAAACAGCACTGTGGGATGAGGTCTTGATCACGAATGGGGGTAGGAAAGGTGATTATAAAAACCAACTGTCTCTCTCACCATTGGGTCTCTGCAGAATCCCAGCAGGAGATGAGGAGACAGACCAGGAATCAGGTGCTCAGTGGCCACTACACGGATGCTTTGAGCCCTTCCAATGTATTTTGTTTTGGACAGCGGGCAGACCTTTTTCTGGAATAGATACATCTAATGTATGTGCTGTATTCCAGAACAGCTGTATGATCCCAGAAGCCCACCTATATTTTAAATGTAATAGGTCCTTAAATCAGGGAAGTATGGTAAACTAAATTAAAGACGTCCCTAGAAATACTCATTTGATGGTTACTAGAGTCTGTAATGCTATCATTATGAAGGGGAAAAGCATGTACAATGCACATATAGTTTCTCTGTCTCACAACTGTCTGACAACTATCTCTGACTGATAACTGAATGAAAAATGTTTGAAAGTGGTTCCGTTTAACAAATGGCGCTGTCTGCAGTGAATATTACCAAGAACAATCTCTTATGTAATTTCAAGGACCAACAACTGACCTTCCAATAAGTATGTGACACCACTGCAAGTGGGAAAGAAAACTAATTATGCCAAGGAATATATAACTGGAAACTGGGTTTCAGCAAGTTCATCAGGAATACAATACAAAGTACTTTTATGCAACATCCTTCACACTAAGCATCTCAAAATGATTTACAGATAGGAGAAATTTTACCATTCATAAAAAAACCCAAAACAGATGTATTTGAAGGGAATCCAATTACAATGTATCAGTTCTCCTGAGTAAAACTTAAAGATTGGACTGCTGCCATGCATATTTAAATTATATGGATAGGCACACATTATATAGGTTATAGTATTAAGCAAAGTATAAGGTTATATTCCCAAGTATTCAGGTGCATCCCAAATTTAATGTGTGAAAGCTGACACAGTTGCATTGACTGGGGCAAAGCAAGTATTTGATACAGCTGTACAATCCAAATTGGAACAAAACAGAATAATAGGAAATATTTTGATAAGCTCAGTACATGAAAGCTGTTAAGAGTTTGGAAGACTGTAGTTCTGAAATTGGCCAAATTATGCCTTATCCTGTCTACATGTCTTGGAGTGAAAGAGGGAACAAGTCTAGCAGCTGAGGGGGAGGTTGTACAATTCAGTAGGATGGAGCCATTATCCTCTCTTCCCCCAGTATATACCTACAGGGGAATGTCTCGGTGAGTGCAGGCTACATCTTTGCAACAAGTGTAGCAAGAGGCACTGTGCTGGGACCTCTGGAAGTATGCTCATAGTCAGACCAAACGTCCATCTAGCCCAATATCCTGTCTTCCAACAGTGGCCAAAGCCAGGTGCTCCACAGGGAATGAACCGAACACCTAATCATTAGTGATCCATCCCCTGTTGCCCATTCCCAGCTTCTGATAATCAGGGGCTAGGGAGATCATTAACATGCCACAGTTAACATGCATCCTTCTACACTACTCCAGAGAAGAAGGTGCTTCTTGTGCCACAAAGTTCCACCATGCATACATCTAAAATTTAATTTAATCTAATTAGAGAAATGCACAGCAAAACACTGGCACCTTTCAAGATTAAGTTTCCTTAAAGAGGATTTTTATATACCATGTTTTTTCTTAATGTGGAAGCAATGTCATGGCTTTGAGAGCAACTGAAGATAATTATAAAAAATGCTAAAAGGCAATGCCTGTTGTGTTTGATTGTGCCTAGAAACTTCTAAAAATGGGTAGGTAAACCTGACAGAGTATTACTAGTATCTTCAGATTGGGTAGTGTCCCTTCTGTCTAAATTGCAGGTTTGCGCAGACTCCCGATGAACAGGGCAGCTACGACCTACTCTTCCTGTTCTGGACCAGCTGCTCTGGTTGTATTTGAATGTTAAGATATTTACTTAAATCATTATCAAGAGTTTAACAGATTTTTGTTGTGATACAGTGAATTATTCTGTGTGTAATTAGAGAACTGGATCTGGTCTACATGAATATGTATCATAACTGCACAAGCCAGATTCTCAATCAAGTGAACGGGCTAGCAACCTCTGTAAAAATACAAAACAGTGCACAAGTAGGGCAAATTTTTCAAGATAATGCTCAGATCCATGAATAAACTCATAAGAGTTCAAATACGACCGTCCACAATTCCCGTGACTGTGTGCATAAACTGCATGACTGCATACACAAATGTCTAGTTGGCCACCTAACTAGCTATTTTCATATACAATTACCCAAGCTGCATACACAGCCAAAGTAATTGGGTGTGGAATCACAGCTGCCTTTTATTTTAAATGTAGGACTTTTAGAAATTATACCCAGACACTCCATATTGCAATTTGACTTGACCAATCTCTAAGGCTCAGACCCATTCACTAGAAGAACTATCAATTTCAGCAGAATTTATCTGCTGTTGCACCCACTTAGCTTAAGTTACCTCTTAAATAATATTAAAACACCCCCAAACCCTAACTTGGGAGGCAGTTTACACTGAAAATATTGGCCCCGATCCTACCAGGTGCACTTTGCAGGCTGAATCCTAGACTGGCTCAAGTCTACAGGCTCCAGGGTGTGCAGTGATCTACATAGGTGGTGCAGTTTTGCAGGAGTACTGCTATTTATGAAAAGCCATATCTGCCCCAATAGTTGATGGCTTTTTTTATTTGCCATTCACTTTTCTGTTACTTTCTGCTGCTTTGGTTTTTCCCATTCGTTTTTATTATCAATCTATCTGGATCATTACAACTTTATAATTTCCTAAGATAACCAAGGAACCAGCTATCGTTTTTTATTAATAAAAAGTGAAAGTTAAGCCCAAAGCTGCAAATAAAGCTCTATACAAGGCCCCAGATTCTAGATAGGATAAAATATATTGCAATGATTTTTGTAATGGAATTTAGAAAACATTACCTTTTATATAATGAGGTAATGGTTCACAAAGGAATGAAAATAATTCTTGTACATGAGCATTGTATGTAATCATTCAGAAAACAAAGTCAAATTCTTGAATACGCAAATTTGATCCCAGTAGGAATTTCCTTTTAATGATAATAATGAAGATGCCTAGTGGTTTACAACAGTTTGTTTATTCATTATCATTAAGAACTTGATATAAAATGAATGCCAATCTTATATAACACAAAACAAAGGTTAAATGATGAAGGAAAATGATCTGATAAGCCCTTTTAAGTCACTTGTCTGATCGGAAGGTGAAAATAAAACATGATAGTAGGAGTTTATACTTTGATAGGGTAAATGAGCAATATCTTAATATATACAAGAAAAATACCAGTAGGGTCCACAGCACAAAACTGATCAGGTCTTAAGATCTAGATATCTATGAAGAGATTACTTAAAATTTCCGTAAGTACATTTTCTTTTGGAATATTAAAGGGGAGAGCAGAAAGAGTCAAAGGCTAGCTGGATAAACTCGGAGGGCTACTCAAATATAAAACATATTTCACTACTTAAGTGCTGGAACAAGTTTATTCTTCTAATTATCAGGAATTATAAATAAGCTTGATCATTCTGTAACATGCCAAATACTTTATGTGCAATTTAGAAATTAGATCCATTCCTGCACAAGTCCATTCTGTTTTTATTTTTAATCTTCTGATTATCACCTCTAAAATAACTACTACTAAGTATAATAATGCTAGTGAATGATTTCTGTCTCTCTCTCATACACAAAATAATTCTTGTAATCAAAATGATGACAAACATCTGAGCTGTAGGCTTTCTGAATAGTTTTTGAATAAGAGTGTCTCTTGTAGAGAACTAAGATCTTAAGGGAAAATATACTCAGAAAAATCTTAACATTGATTTAGAAACTCTTGGAATGAAGAGGGTTGTAGGCAAGATAAAAATATAAGTCTAAAACAATAGGTCCAAATCCTGCAACACATATGATGAATAGCACTTACTCACTTGAGCAGTCCTACTGACTTCAATGGACCAACTGCATAAATACTATTCAACAGGAGTAAGGATTGCAGAATTGGTCCCAGAGTTAATAGGGGATTTGAGTATCAATGTATGTAACCTACTAAAGAAAAATTGTTATATAACCTAAAACAATGAGAAAAGAAGGGAACGATTCAATGTTATTTGGTCAACATTTACTTTGACATCCAAGTCAAACATCCCAGCGGCTCCATGTAAATTACATCAGTGTCCTGATTTATTTTTTAAAATTACTGATGTTCATTGGTTGTGAAAGCTATATATATCAACTGTGTTGCACCCATGTGCTAAGTGCATTAACACTGAGTCAACATAAGGTTTTGATATTTAGAGCTGACTGTAGTGGTTACAAATTGAGTGCACATCATGTCAAGGGAGAGCATTATAGTGTCAGTCATTTGTCTATTATACCTATCACATTTACCAACGATGGCAACCTCAAAGTCATGTAATCTGTTGATGATCAGTGCTGTCATTGGTGACTACAGGACTTGTCTAAAGCCTAAACTAGATATGTAAATTCAGGAAATAAGTATGAGATAATATTCAGATTGCGACGATTTTCTTTCCCTATAAAAATGTTGGGCTAGATCCTCAGCTTTTGAAGTCAACAGAACTATGCCAATATACACCAGCTGACAATCTCACTTGTTGTCTTGTACTCAATTGACCGTATCAACAAACACTGGAAAATAAATAACTCCCTCCCGCCCCGGCCTCCCCCCCGAGAGTCAACAGCTGTCTTCAGTACTTAGGAGACGCTTTCCACCCATCTTAAATGGAACATCACCTCTTTACTCCAGGCAGTCTCTCTTGCCAATCTAAATGTATTTGCCTATGATACAGTGGTGGTATTGTCTGACATCAGAAGGATGTATCTGTTGATGTGCTGGCCATGGTAACCTTCACACTCATCTCTAGCCCTCTGCCTACCACAGGACAAGTCAGCACTGAAGGGACAGAAATCATGCCCCTCGCCAGTGCTGGGACATAGGGAGAAAGTGCAATACAAGCAGAATCTGTAATACAGTTTGTAACACAAGGCTATCGCTGCCTCGCTTTTAAAAATCAGAATGACGAAACATTGCCACAGAAACATCACTATTATGTACAAGATGAAAAACTGAAAATAACATGATGCTGCCCTCAATGCTAATCTGAAAGAGATTTCTATTAACTAGAGAAAGAACCAATGTTTGGTTTGTATTCAAATACTGCCAGTCACATCCCATCCCATCAAATGCCATTGTAAAAATCTCAAACATCAAATAGCATAAGGTATTCATTCACATGACTTGTGAATGAGAGCAGTAACTGGGCAAAACATCCAAAGGCAGCCAGTCATGCCATTGGTTACTGAAAACTCCATTTGGATTCCTTGTAGGAAGACCGTGAGAGAGAAGATGACACACGTCTTTCAGGAATTTTGCAAAGTTTGCAATAGCAGCTCAGAAAAAAAATGACTGCATGACTGGTAATAAAAGAACATCTCACAGTAATTCAATTTCAGATTGCACTACAACAACTATTTAATGAATTAATTGACATTTCTATGGCTCTGATCACCATATCTGAGCACTAAGATGAACCACATGTAATTCAAGTGCCCCAAGATACATGAGGGAAAAATAAAAAAATGTCATGCGCATCATTAACTAGCTGTTCAAAAAAGTATACAGCTTAAACAATTTTTAAATGACTGGGATGCAAAAATAAATAAAGTGTTAAAAAGCCATTGGCTGGGGAAATCTCTATTGCTATAAACTATGCAGTGCTTTCATTGAGCTGTGACAGAAACTTTGAACATGGAACCTTATTCAGTTGTGGAAGATAAGGTTTGGTTTGATTCCTCGGTGTTCTGGAGTCATATTATTGCTTTCCACCAAAGTTTTTTGCTCAGTCAATCCTGACATTTTTGGCCTAAAGTTAATATTGATAAAAAGCATTTTCTCTGTCATTCACTGGTCACTTGTGGATGTGGGGTAACAATACAATTTTTCCTTGTTTTAATTTCATACTGGATTGACCTTGATCATACTAAAAGGGCAGCAGTTTTCTCTAGGAGGCCTTATTTTGAAAAGAGACTAGAACTGCAATTTCAATTGCTATTCTGAAAGTGCTGGAAATATGGGAGCTAGCAGAAGAAAGCTCTCATACTATCATTTATGGCAAAGGCACAAACATTAAGAAATGGCTAATGGCTAACGTCTATCATTTACAATGTTGTATAGGTAACTCTGCATCTGCAATACCTTGCTATGCCCAGTGCCTGTGGCAGATATGACTGCTACTTGCAGGGAACTTGTTGGGACATTTCAAACATGCATTTCCGATATCTACATTTTGCATTACACTATACAGAAAGAACTATGAATGCCTATTACCCAGTTAAACTCAGATGGAACTCTAGATTTTACATGGTAAAATGTCTTATTGGATCCCTTCCTTTCCCCACTCCCCTGAAGCCCCTCCCCCCCTCAGTATTTGAGTGTACATTTTGGTTAAGAACCTAACACTACTCAATAGAATTTTGCAGTGACAGGGCTTTGTGTATGAGTCACATGAGGTATTAACTCCCAGGTTTATCTTCAGGTGGTGTCCATGGGGTCATGCCCAGGGCCGGCTCTAGCCACCAGCGTCCCAAGCATGTGCTTGGGATGGCACTTTTCAAGGGGCAGCATTCTGGCCCTTTGGGGCGGCATGGGACTCTGGCCCCCCCCTTTTTTTTTTTCCCCTTGGGGCAGCAAAAAACCTGGAGCCGGCCCTGGTCATGCCCCAAATCCCTCAATTTTATAAAAATATCCCTCAGCCTTCTTCTTTGCAGGTATGAACCTTGACTCAATGGGAGACAAGGAGACTCTTCCTCCCTTCCCACCTGTTATCATTTGCAGCTCCTTCTTCTACCACGTTCAGTACTCAACACTGGTAAGAAAGCTCCATCTATGGAGGGTATGAACATTCACCAGAAATATGTCTACCTGTCCCAGCATCCTGGTATTCCAATGATGGTGCTTTCAGAGGTGGAGGGGAGGTGGATGCACCCAGTGCCAACTTGTAACCATATCATAGAGCAGCATTCTCCTTTGGGGTTTGAACACCCAACACCCTCTTCCTTGATACCCAATTGAAATGTAAAGGGTTTCTAATCTGCTGCTCCAGCATTGGCCAATCTCTGAATAGCTATTATTTACAAAGGACTTTTCATCCACAAGAACCCCAAAGGGTTTTACTGACTTTAAAATATAGGAAGCATTCACTTACCACTGAAATACAGTGATGTTCAGAGTGGAATGCATTAGCCATTCTGCACCAGTGACTCTACACAACAGTATTTTAGAGAGATAGTGAAGAATAACATTTAAAAATTGAAATGACAGGGTTATTTTAATTTTCTTTTAAATGTAATTACCCAAGTTGGAATTTGGCCAGAATGTGAAGGGAAGCTTAATGCCTATAAGTGGACAAGATACTGGTTTTGTATTTTATGCAAAAGGCAGGAGCTGGACACCTGTAAAACTGATGGGACCTCACTGGAAAACAATGCCTGCTTTCAGGATTCTATCTATTACTCAGCATATGTATAATTCATTGCAAGAACTGGCTGTTATATAATGTGGTAATGGAAAAGAAAATTTATTGCACCTTCAAGTCTAAACCCACATATTAGAAGCACTAACCACATTTCTCACCTGGTCTTCTTCTCCACCACCTTCTTCATCATATTTCAGAATATTGTCCCTTACGTCATCTTCTGGATCGATCAACAGCTGTTTGGCCTGACGCTCCTTATCACGGCGTTTCATCCATACTACAAACATCAAAACTAGAACTAGATTGGAAAGGGGGAAGAGCAGAAACAAAAACATTACTACTCTCCACATTATACTGTAGTTTACACCTTATGAAAATACATATTAAATCACCCCCTTTGATATTAAATCAGAATTCTACCCCATGACATGGAAGACCACATTCTACAGGCCACTATCCTCTGATCCCACTGAGGAATACCAAAAGAAACTACACCATCTGCTCAAGAAATTCCCAGTTACAGTACGGGAACAAATCTACATGGACACACCCCCAGAACTCCGACCCGGGGTATTCTATCTGCTACCCAAGATCCATAAACCCGGAAACCCTGGACGCCCCATCATCTCAGGCATTGGCACTCTTACAGCAGGATTATCTGGCTATTTGGACTCTCTCCTCAGACCCTACACTACCAGCACTCTCAGCTATTTTCGAGACACCACTGGCTTCCTGAGGAAACTACAATGCATTGGTGTTCTTCCTGAAAACACCATCCTGGCCACCATGGATGTAGAAGCACTTTACACCAATATTCCACATGAGGATGGGCTACAAGCTGTCAGGAACAGTGTCCCTGATGAGGCCATAGCATACCTGGTGGCTGAGCTTTATGACTTTGTCCTCACCCACAACCACTTCAGA
Source organism: Trachemys scripta elegans (assembly GCF_013100865.1). NCBI lineage: Eukaryota > Metazoa > Chordata > Testudines > Emydidae > Trachemys > Trachemys scripta. Next base: position 206,350,602 of record NC_048299.1, read on the forward strand.
TTTGGGGACAACTTATACCTTTAAGTCAGTGGCACTGCTATGGGTACCCGCATGGCCCCACAGTATGCCAACATTTTTATGGCTGACTTAGAACAACACTTCCTCAGCTCTCGTCCCCTAGTGCCCCTCCTCTAATTGCGCTACACTGATGACATCTTCATCATATGGATCCACGGAAAGGAGGCCCTTGAAGAATTCCACCTGGACTTCAACAATTTCCACCCCACCATCAACCTCAGCCTGGACCAGTCCACACAAGAGATCCACTTCCTGGACACTACAGTGCAAATAAGTGATGGCCACATAAACACCACCCTATACCGGAAACCTACTGACCGCTATACGTACCTACATGCCTCCAGCTTCCATCCAAGACACATCACACAATCCATTGTCTACAGCCAAGCCCTAAGATACAACCGAATTTGCTCCAACCCCTCAGACAGAGACAAACACTTACAAGATCTTTATCAAGCATTCTTAAAACTACAATACCCACCTGGGGAAGTGAGGAAACAGATTGACAGAGCAAGACGGGTACCCAGAAATCACCTACGACAGGACAGGCCCAACAAGGACAACAACAGAACACCACTGGCCATCACATACAGCCCCCAGCTAAAACCTTTCCAGCGCATTATCCACGATCTACAACCTATCCCAGAAAATGATCCCTCACTCTCACAGACCTTGGGAGGCAGGCCAGTCCTCGCTTACAGACAACCCCCCAACCTGAAGCAAATATTCACCAGCAACTACACACCACACCACACCACAGAAACATCAACCCAGGAACCAATTCCTGTAGCAAACCTCATTGCCTACTCTGTCCCCATATCTACTCTGGCGACACCATCAGAGGACCCAACCACATCAGCCACACCATCAAGGGCTCATTCACCTGCACATCTACTAATGTTATATATGCCATCATGTGCCAGCAATGCCCCTCTGCCATGTACATTGGCTAAACCGGACAGTCCCTCCACAAAAGAATAAATGGACACAAATCGGACATCAGGAATGGTAACATACAAAAGCCAGTAAGTGAACACTTCAATCTCCCTGGTCATTCTATTACAGATTTAAAAGTCACTATCATAGAACAAAAAAACTTCAGAAACAGACTTCAAAGAGAAACAGCAGAACTAAAATTCATTTGCAAATTTAACACTATTAATCTGGGCTTGAATAGGGACTGGGAGTGGCTGGCTCATTACAGAAGCAGCTTTTCCTCTCCTGGAATTGACACCTCCTCATCTATTATTGGGAGTGGACTACATCCACCCTGATTGAATTGGCCTTGTCAACACTGGTTCTCCACTTGCGAAGTAACTTCCTTCTCTACATGTGTCAGTATATAAAGCCTGCATCTGTAACTTTCACTCTATGCATCTGAAGACGTGAGATTTTTACCCCACGAAAGCTTATGACCAAATAAATCTGTTAGTCTTTAAGGTGCCACCAGACTCCTTGTTGTTTTTGTAGATTTAACTGAATTATTTTGGTAGCTGAAAAACACTGTCTCACAATCCATACACTAACTATCCAGGATCTGAGGCATATATAATGACTTGACTCTGAGATGCACCCTTCTGGAAGTACAGCCAAAGAAAAGGGGGCAAAAGTAGTTTTAAGTCAGAGGTAGCTTTAAACCTAGGGGCTAGTCTACTTTATGATGGCTTTGAGTGTCCACAGGTTGCTCACTCCAACAGCCTAGAATAGCCAGAGATCAGCGTGGTCTGGCCAGATTTCACCTCCCTTCAACCTACCTCCTTCCCTCTGCCAGAACACCTCTCCTTCTTGGGGCTGTGTGGAGTGAGGGCAGTGTGTAACTGATCAACTAGCCCTATGAGACCTGATGAAGTTCCCTACGCATGTGGTATTTGCTGGAAGATGATTAAGCCACCTTTCTGGCCCCTCTTTGCTTGCTGAATTAGTATAGTAAAAGAGATGCAGCAGAGCCCAGAAATAAGATTTCCATATTATATTAATTATCATACAAAGAAACTGTGTTAAAGACTATTGTTAAGGCTGCAAAGTTAAGCACTCAACAGTTGGGATGTTTCAGAAAACAGTTGGGATGTTTGACTTTTCTAATCTTATTTGTAAGGGCAGTGTGCATAGTTTCATTTTCTGAAGTTGAGAATTGTTCTCTCAAAATATAAAAAAAAGTTTGTGTAAACTCATGTGACAAAGATGGCTGCACACTGCTGATGACTCGTGGGCTGAAGACCTAGGTATCCTCTCAAAGTGTTGGACTATCTCAAGGAGGAGGTAACTCACTACTGAAGGATCAGTGGAAATGTTGTGAAACGGACTATAGTTATTTTACATAAAAACACTCTAAGAGCTAAATTCAGCTCTCAGCTTTGTTAGTCTAGCTCCAAATTATTTCCAATGACTTCAGAAGAGTAACTCCAATGTAACCCAGTTCAGAACTTAGGACCTAAAATAGTATCTCCCTCTGAGCTTTTGTGTTTTCAGTTTGGTGGGACTCAGTTGTGCCTTTAAGGCACAGCCCTGCACTGGGGGCATTACAGAGCTGCATCACTCCATGAGCAATGCTAGGAATTTATCTCATCTGAATGAGGAAGAATGCCTCCCAGAGCCTCTGTGTGTGCAGCAAGTGCAACCACTGCTTGCTAACTCCCGCACACGGTGGAGCTTACTACATTGCCCCCAACTGCATAGCTGTCCAACTCTACTAATATTAGTTGGACCTCACATAATGCTTTTCAGCTATAGATTTCAGAGAACTATTACAAAGATGGGGAAATTAACAAACAGGTTAAGTGATTTCCCCAAGATCAGAGGGACCGAGACGGTAAGAGAACCTAGATTGCCTGACTCCCAATCCTGTACCCTAGCCACTAGATCAAGCCGCTTCCCTGTGATTTGGAAATTAATAATTCATTGTTGTACAATCTTTTATATTTCTTATTGTAACACTGGTGTTTCAGTTCAGAAGTATCTAACAGAATGTTAGTTCTAGTTAGGATGATATTCTCCCTAACAGCTGCATTTCTCATCAAAATGAAACACCTTAAACTCAGAAATGCTTAGACCTAGCTCCAGTTAAGCAATGACTTGAACAACAATCGCTTTTTCCAACAATACAGGGTCACAAACCTGTCTCCTAGCCAAGTCTGCAAAGTAGGATGCACACTGTGGGCAAGAATGATTTAGACTGAGTTTCACAATGAGATGATTCACCAGTGAATCTCTCTCGGAGTAAAACTGAGCTCTGAAGTTGTATATTATTTATTTATACAGTGCCACAACAGTGCATGGCACATCATATGCTCTGAAGAGTTAGTCTTTGACTTTGATCCAGAAGTCTGAGCCATGTGGATGCATGGTACAGGGTCGACCTGAACAGATCAGTTTGCGTGAACGAGGCCTAAGTTTAGACTTGGGTTTGAAGGCAAAAAAAAAAGAGTGACTGGAAAGGGAAGCTGTGTTTTTTGTTTGAACCTTGACAATTCTCAAACTTTAGTTATTTTGTTAGTTTATAAGCTAAAGTTGTTTAAAAAGTAGTATAAAAAGGTAATTCTTGTAGCAGGAGGTGGGTGACTTCATTCCTAGTACAGAATGTACATTTCAAATTAGAACTGAAAAAGCATCCTGGTGGCAAGAAATCTCAATTCATCTGCCATGTAACTGTCTGAAGAACAGTTGTAATTGATTTGGTAATTATGATAGCACTTCACTAAATCAATGGCTAACATTTTAAGAACGTTTCAGTAACATGGAAACATGTTTAATGTATCATCTCTGTGCACAGCCTGCTTTTCCTGGACAAACTGCTACTATGCAATTCTTTGCCAGGCATGGAAAGTTTATTCTTTTTTATGACTCCACTCCATCATTCTGGATATTCGGGATTGGTGCTGAGTACTCCTAACAGGTGAATCCCTTTCTTGTGTTTCCACTGCAATCAGAGATCAGCTAACCATATATGTAGGAGAGTTACAGTGTCTAATTTTACTACACTGGACAGTCAGTCATGGCTTTTGGTGATTTCCCTCATCAAATGCACTAGACACAAAATAGAATACCACTTTCAGCTTTATGCAGCACTTAGACCAGGGGTGGGCAAACTTTTTGGCCTGAGGGCTGCATCAGGTTTTGTAAATTGTATGGAGGGCTGGCTAGGGGAGGGGGTCATGGCCGCCCCCGGGACTCCTGCCCCATCCAACCCTTCCGGTCCCTGAACTGCCTCCGGAACCCCTGCCCCTGACTGCCCCTTGCCGCCCCATCCAACCCCCCTCCTTCCTGACTGTCCCCAGGACCCCTGCCCCCATTCAACCCCGTTTCCACCCCCGACCACCATCCACATCTGAACCTCTATCCAACCCCCCCTGCTCCCTGTCCCCTTACCGCGCTGCCTGGAGCACTGGTGGCTACCGCCGCCACCACCACGCAGCACAGAGCACCAGGTCAGGCCGGGCTCTGCAGCTGCACTGCCCCAGGAGCTCACAGCCCCGCTGCCCAGAGCACTGTGCTGGCGGCGGAGTGAGTGAACTGAGGCTGTGGGCGAGGGGGAACAGTGGGAGAGGGGCCGGGGCGATCCTCCAGGACCAGGAGCTCGGGGGCCGGGCAGGACGGTCCCATGGGCCGGATGTGGCTGCCGGGCTGTAGTTTGCCCACCCCTGACTTAGACAAACACATACCTCTGCTCTTGCATGACTAGCTGCTTGTCAGGCCTTGTAGGAGGGACTGTGATGTGCCACCTTCCCAAATCATAAATTACTTTACTTAATTCCATTGGGTTTGAGATAACAAAGCCAAATTGTGCCTTACAGGCACTGACCCCTGTTGGGGATGGTGTGGAGTCACACCTGCAGCAGCCTCGGGAGAGACTGGGCCTCTGATGGCCATGGCCGTGGCCTCTCCTCTTCTCCACCCACATGAGGCAATGTGCGCCCCGCAATGGGCCTGGAGGAAGGAGTCTCTGCACTCCTATGAGCACAGAGTGTGGTAAGCACAAAAGGGCAGGTCCTTAACCCCCAATCTTGAAGTGCCCAAACAAAGGCCAGCTGCCAGCTGGGCTCACATATTCCTAATATTGTATTAGTAATTATCACCAGAAAATCTTAACACTGCATCAAAGCTATAAAGTTGAATATGGGCATTTCTTTAGGAAGCAAGATCCTTGTCTGGTCCTGCTCATGGCAGAGAGATCTGCTCTAGGAATTACTTTGGGGAAGTTCTATGGCCTGCGTTATATAGGAGGTCAGACCAGATGATCACAATGGTCCCTTCTGGCCTTGGAATCTATGTATCAGCACTTGGATGGCTGAGGGGTAGGTATACTATTACCTTACACGTAAAAATCTTTTTGAAAAAAACCTCATGTTATCTGTGTAGGTTTGCTCTTGTGAAATACTATGAGAAGAGCTTAAAGAACCAATTTTCGAAAGACCCATGTACTTACTGAGCAAGATGATGATACAGAGCAGAATTGCAATGATGGCACCTGTGCCCAGTCCTGCACCAACAATCCGATCTACGTCAGTACAGTCTCCGTTTATGTCACACTGGCAAACCTTCACCTTCAGAATAGATGTGCTAGACTTGGGAGGATTTCCAGAATCTGTGATTATTATAGGAACATCATAGATACCAGCCTCAAGGAATCTGATCCTTAACGAAAGTTGGGCATGATCACCTATATGAGAAAATATGTTAGGTGTAAAAATAAAATGTACTGCTTATGTGGATGTTAAACAATCACATTAAACAATTAATATAGAGTTCAGAAATTTACCGGTTTCTGAACTCTATATTAACCTTTTGTTACTGGATGTACTGGATGCCACATAAGGTGCCACAGACTTCGTATTACTGTGAATGTTAGTTTCTAAATCTAACTTTTAAAATGTCTCTCATTCTCAAGGGATCTCACTTTAATGGCATTTGGTAACATTTCATTCACATTAATCTAAAAAATCCGAGCATCTAGGGAAACAAACATCGCCAGACAAAACGAAACAAAATGCAGGGAGTAGTTCATTTAAAAAGATTAAAGTTTCCGTTGTGTAAATTAATTTTACCACTAATACGAATGATGGTCCAATTCCGCTTAATACTAGGAGGAGTTTCTGGCAGTTCAAAGGCAAATGGTCCTGCATTCGGATCAATATCCCGGTCTGTTGCTGTGATGTTAGTTGCATTGGGCTGTAGCGTTTCACAGGTTGTAGCCTCTTGAGGATGCACTTGGGGAGCATTATCATTAATGTCAAGCAAATATATCTGAAGAGTGCCAGTCCCACTCATAGGGGGAATTCCTTAAAGAAACAAAAATTGGTATCTTGATTCTGCTTCCTATTAGAAACCTATTTAAATATTTCATATTTCAGCTACCAATGTACATGTGTTCAGTTACAATGTAAACTGAAATTTGATTTGACAATTAAAACACCGACAACAACAAAACACGCTTCTTCTACCCCTACATTACTCAACATATACCACATTGTTTTATAATGTTTTTCATGTTTAATGTCTGAATGTCACTTATTAAGAAACCTTACACATGCTTTTGAAATAACTGTGAACACTTCAAGCTAGACTCTGACTGGGCCAGCCCAAGAACTGCTTGAGCCTAGCATTGATAGCAGTGTCAGTGTTCCCTGAGGACAAGAGTGGAGCCAACTGAACAGGACTGGAATTAGTGTGTACTCTCTGCATTCTCTGAAAGCATAAAGCAGGGGCTGCTTTGGCCTGCCATCAAAGCAAAATGCCTCCAGGAGCTCATGCTGAGCAGTGCCCTTCCACATACCTATATTTTAGGGCTCTGGCTTTATAAACAAAATCTGGCGCTTGGCCTGGAGGCTGCAAACCTGCACATGAGTAGTTTCACTGTCTTCATAGGGAATGTTCTTTGAAGGCACAAGTGTCTGCATGATTAGGGCCTTAGCTGGTGAATACAGGAACAAAGGAATTCCCATACTGGACCAGAACAGTAGTTCATCCAGTCCATTAAGCTATCTCCAACAGAGGCCAACACCAGATGCTTCAGAGAAAGAGGCGAACAACCCTGCAGTAGGCAGATCTGAGATAATCCCATCCTCCAGAGACCTCTCCACCTAACCTCCAATAATTAGATTGACTAAAGCCTCTAAGCATGAGATTTTACATCCCTTCCAAAACTCTTTTTTTTTAGTATTTACTTTTCTAACTCTGGATATTCTTATCTGTATAGTATCTAATACTTCTTTAAATCTTGTTAAATTCTACCTACAATGACAATCCATGGTAACAAGTTCCACAATATAATTACCCATTGTGTGAAACTTGCCACTTCAATTTCATTAAATGCCCCTCTGTGCTTATGTTATGAAATAAGGAAAATAGAAGTTTCTGCTCTACCTTCCTTATACTATTTACTATTTTAAATACTTTTATGATGTCGCCTCTTATTCATCTCTCCTAAATTTTCTCTTCATATGAGATTTTTTCCCACACTCTGAATATATACCCCTAAATCCGCAAAATCCTTTTTGGAGATGAGGTGACTAATAAGTAACACAGTATCCCAGATGAGGGTATATCACTGATTAATGGAATTGTAATATTTCCCATATTAGTTCCCATCCCATTCCTTGTGCATCCTGCAATTTTGTTTGCTTCTTTAACTGCAGCTTAACACAGAGGAGAGGACTACACTGAGAAATCCACGATGATGGCCTGGCCTTTCCCCCCAGGTGTTGCAATTAGTTTAGAACTAGAAAGATATAGTGCACTTTTTCATTCCAACATGCATTATTTTGCATTTTTAACACTGACTTTCATCTGCTATTGTGTTGCCCATTCACCAAGCTTGATTAGAGCTTCCTGCAGCTCCTCGCAGCCTTCGCTGGACGGAACTGTCCTAAATAATTTTGTGTCATCTGCAAAATTTGCAACCTCACGGGTTAACACATTTTTCAGATATTTGATCAATATATTAACTCCAATCTTAGTACCTTCTGTGAAAATTGACCATTTATTCTTACATTTTTGCTTTCCGGCTAGTATGATACAATGTCATTCAAATATACAGAATTAAAGCTTTCTGAATATATATAAATGTGAATACATACCATTGTCAGATGCAAGGAAAGTCGCGTTATACATGTTATTTTCCACATATTGTGACTCTCTGTCCAAAACTGCAATTGTAGTTATCTGTCCACTAACTGGGTCAATTTTTAGCCAGTTTGCAGGATCTGAAAGCTTTGAGTACCTGCATATTTGATGATAAGAAAAGTTATTTATCCTCCAATAAGGTTTTCAAAAAATGAAACGTAACAAATATATTTTAACTCATTTTCTGAAAACGCATATATCTGGTACTGTACCAATATTTTATGAGTTTCAGTTTTATTAGCTTGCATTCTAGAGTTTTTCTGGCTACATGTACTGTTTTAATAAAGAAAGTTTTTAAAAGCCTTGACACGTAAGTAAGCTGTTACATAACTCTATTTTACATCAGTTATATACAACTGTCTGAAATGTGAACATACACGTCTTAAATTAGTAAAGTGCACAATTTTCTTAAGTTGCATATGACTTATTCACTACAAGAATGCAGATTTCACATTCAACCATGATTAAAGTATTTTAATAGGAACTCCTACTTGAGTTATAGTATGAGAGCCATTTATGCGGCCTTCTCAATTCTGTTAACCATGTGTGCGTACATATGCAAAGAGAGGGAGGAGATAGTAGACATATTCTGATTTGACAGAAGTGACCCTATTATTTTAAGATCTTTCAGTCCCAGTTGATGACAATAAATAATTGGTTTTCTATAGATACCTCAGTGTATCCAACTAGTTTTACTGTACTCTCTGATTCTGGTCATTCAAAACCACCCTTCCTTATAAGAAGTTGTCATTGTATCAATTATTAGTTTAAATAAATTACAAACTATCTTAGTTCATGTGATATTTAAAATAAAAACAACAGTGCTAGGCTACAAAGTTATAGACCTATATATGACTTTTATGGCCCAAAATGAGCAAATGTCAGCAATAACAATTAATTAACTAAGACTATGTCTACATTTAAAACGCAACAGTGGCATAGCTGCTTACTTCTCCCGTCACTCTAGTAAATCCACCTCCCCAAGAGGCAGTAGTTAGTTGATGGAAGGATTCTTGTGTTGACCTAGCTCTGTCTACAGGGAACTAGGTCATCTTAACTACATCGCTTAGAGGTGTGGATTTTTCACACTCTGAGCAACATAGTTGGGTCGATATAATTTTCTAGTGTAGACCAGCCCTAAATAATACAGAAAAAGTAAAATTATATGAAGTCTCATTTTACAAGGAAAGCACAAATGAGAGATTTTTTTGCCTGCATGAATTCCACAGTTGTTGGGGATGGGATAATGAATCCTGATCTGATGCAGGGCAGCCATAAAGTTGAGTCACAGCAATCACAGCCTACGACCCTGATCAGCAAGGTACATCAGCATGAGCATAAATTTAAGCCCGACTCAATTCACTGAGACAGCCCATATGCTTAAAGTTCAGTATGTGTTTAGGTACCTTGATGAATTTGAGCCCTATGAGCAGAAGTAGATGCCATAGTTTGCTGTACCTACAGATCTGCACTAGGTGCAGACTTATTTGCAGTCCACCCATAATTCCCTCTCTGGGGTGCTGTAGTAAACAGAGAAATCGTACATGGGCTCTTCACTTCATGGCCAACCCCAAAGAGAAATACAACATTCTGCATTCTGTTTCAAGTCTTCAGAGCCTGTGCAGAGGGCTGGGGGATTAGGCCCAATTTTGAGATTAACAGCATGGGATAAGACAGGAATGTGCTTTACACCATACCTTAGAGCAGTTTGCTGCATGTAACGATCTGGGTCCTGAGCGGTGAAAGTAGTTAACATGTTACCAGCAAGAAGTCCTTCCTCCTGCCGTATAAGCTTAGGGTTTGGGACAAAATATGGACTCTCATTCACATCAATGACGGTAATGGATACAGTTGCTGTTGACTGAGGAGGATGCTGAATTCCCTTGGCCAAAGGCACTTGATTTTCCGCAGCTACAGTAAGTACAAACATCCTATTGGTCTCAAAGTCAATTGGCTGGCAAAAACAAAAGGGGGAAAATATTAGCAGTTGTTCATAGTAGTGACTGGCATGCAAACAAAACATTACTTTAAAAGTTCTTCTCTTTTATAATGCTTATATTGAGCTAGATGAACACAGAGCCTAAACAAAAGAGAACTACTGCAAAACCAGAACATATAAAGTTTCTATATGTTTTTCTGGACTACAGAATTCTGTAGCACTTCAGGACAATTTCTGCAGCAACTCTTCTAGTGCCAAGGGCAGCTAGGAACATCCATAGGCAAAGGGATTCAAGGGGCAATGATAGCTAATCTGACCCCTGCTTAGTAGGTTCAGCCACTCCTTGTCCCTCAAGGAGCGTGTTCCTTTTTCACTGTGGCTGGTGTAGAATCTCCTGTCAACTTCTGCCCCCTCAAGAGTCCTTAAGCCAAATTAGTCCTAATCGGTGCTTACAACTTTTCTGGGGGGTTTCCTCAGAACGTCATTTATTTATCTAGATTTACTTTTTTGCCTCTCTACTGTCAGTTTAAAAAAATAATTTAATTTGAAATATTTCAAGCAGATTATGCCCTTGGGAATTTTATTTAATTCTCTTTATACTGGTTTGATTTGAGTATCATTTTGTTTGCTCTTTCAGAGGTTTCAAGTTTCTAACTGTCAACAGATCTGAAATGGATTAATACGTTCCTAAATACAAGGCACACAGGCAGTCAAGTGTGTCTTGTCAGCAGAATCAAACATAACTGGTATCTCTCGAGAAATGACAATTATACAGCATAGGGACTTGTGGAAAAAAACAAAACAAGCATGCAATGTAGCCTAGATTGCTGTATAAAGCCACAGATTTCCCACCCCCCAAGGTACTGAAGGATGGATACATAAATAAATAAATAAATAAATGATTCCACCATATCCCAGACTGGAACACAGGCATTTCAAGCCTGAGTGCTGGATTTCATATCCTGTCACCCACTTGAGTGGATGGATCCAAAAATGAACCAGACAAACTAAGAGTCCGGACACTTATCAGACAGATGAGAGGAAAGGGGACTACTTCTTGACAGATTCAAATTGTAGTACTGCCTTTTTATCATAACTTAAAAAATAAGTCATTCCTTCAGTCCAGGACTTTTTTGGCTGGTGAATGAAGATGAAGAACCTGCTCCATACAAGGCTTTTGAATGAGGTTTTAAAAATAGCATTGTCCTTTAGAAGCCTGTTGAAAAGTAGCTTCCTACCATCACTACACCACTCTCCTTCCCTTCTGATATCATCCTGATTGGCTATTTTGTGTCGTCAGTTGCCTAATGGGAACATACTGGCATCATACTTGTGGGGAAAGGCATCCCTAGGCCTGGAAGACCAATGCTGACCAAAAGAAAGAAAGCAGTTTGTTTACTAGTCCAGCAGACAGCCGTTAATGCTAGTTCTGATGCCACCACTAGGCGCATGGCTTTTTCACAGGCTAATTTTTATTTCTGGCAAATAAAGGTTTTCTAATCTGCTGGCTGGTGAGTCTTGCCCACATGCTCAGGGTTTAACTGATCGCCATACTTGGGGTGAGGAAGGAATTTTCCTCCAGGGCATATTGGCAGAGGCCCTGGAGGTTTTTCGCCTTCCTCTGCAGCCTGGGGCACTGGTCACTTGCTGGAGGATTCTCTGCACCTTGAGGTCTTTAAACATGATTTGAGGACTTCAATAACTCAGACATAGGTTAGGGGTTTGTTACATGAGTGGGTGGGTGAGATTCTGTGGCCTGCATTGTGCAGGAGGTCAGACTAGATGATCATAATGGTCCCTTCTGACCTTAAAGTCTATGAGTCTATTTAAAAGCTAGCTAACCTGATTTTCAGAATTGGTATTTTAGATTGTTCATGATAATGTAAGTAGGAGGACCATTCAAAAGGTGAACAAGTTACTTTCAGAACAAGCATGGTGCACATTAATTTTAATTTCAAAATTCGCACTGGCCTCACGATTAAACAGCAGGGAGATACTTATTCTCTGTGCTCTCCTACTTATCTGTCTCTGCTTAATTTAATGAGATGTGGATATCACTTACCTTCACAACAGTTACCAACCCATCATTACTATTTGGATCAGTCAGAATAGTAAATCGGCCTGTAGGATCTCCACCAGTCATTCGGTACATTGCGTTCCAGGCAGGAGTGTGTGGCTGATCCTTATCAGTTACAGTTAGATTAGCTACTATGACGTCCACTCTATTTTCAGGTACCTCGCCATAGAACTACACAAAAAAGCATACATTTTTACAGATTTTAAATTCTGTTTACCAGAAGCTGGGAAAGGTCGACAGGGGATGGATCACTTGATGATTACCTGTTCTGTTCATTCCCTCTGGGGCATCTGGCATTGGCCACTGTCGGAAGACAGGATACTGGGCTAGATGGACCTTTGGTCTGATCCAGTATGGCCATTCTTATGTTCTTATATATATCAGTGTATAACAGCATCATGAAATACTCATCAGAGCACAGAAACTGGTATTCCTCTTAGTTCAATTGTATACTAAGAGGTGTAAATTGTCTTCAATGGAGCTATGACAATTTATATCACCTGAGGATTGAAAACCTGTGAGGATTCCTGATGTCTTGCTTTAGTCAATTTAATCAAAAATCTCTGTGATCCATTTATTTAAAAAAAAAAAAAATCGGACAAATACTTTAATAAAGGAGAACACCACCTGGCAGTCTACCATTATCAAACAGTAATGTGAGCTAGCAAACTAAAACCTATCTGAAACCACCTAGAAAATGAGGGGTTGATTCCTTAGCTAAATACTGTGTTTTGGATTAAGTATGGTATGTCCTAAGGGACAGATTCTCCTCTTGGTTAAATCCTTGCAACACAGCAGGCTATTAGATAAGTAACAAATATTTTCAATTCATTCATATATATATATATATATATATAATGTGAAAAATTCCTTAATAATGGCCATAAACATTCATACCCTTCATTTACTTCTGTCCTGTACTTACAGTCATAGCAGTGAACTCTGGAGGATTGTCATTGACATCTGTCACTGTGATGACAGCAGTTGCTGTGTTTGAAAGACCATATGTTGGGTTTCCTTCCATGTCCGTAGCTTGAATTATTAATGTATACTGCTGTACTTTCTAAAACACAAAATGACACCAACATAAGTTATAGACAAAAACAACATTACAGTAGGACAGCAGGTGTTCCATAAATTGTGCTTTATTACGCAAAGAGCCTATCATACTGTTTATTCCAGTTAACATCAGTTGAAATGACTGAAGCAAAGTTTACATCACTAGAAGTACAGCTGTGGTTTGCATCTAAATATATTAAACTGCCTGCATTTTTCATACATCACTTGTGATTGGGGAGACTTGCATGATATGCTCTTACTATGAATAATGAAAGAACTTTATACAAGTTACTGTTATTACCACAGAGGTAGAATTTTGACTAAACTTTTTGTTTTGTTTTAAATGGAAAAAAAGTATAGTAGTTCAACCTGAATAAGTAGTAAATCCTAAAGGGTTTTATGAAATCTGAGCCAGAGAATATTTTTGTCCAAATGACTACAACTGCCAAGGCTTTATTATAGTAAAGCCTAAGTATTAGAATGTAGCTGCAAATTCTTGATATCACTATGGAAACTGGAGCTGTCAAGGCTAACAGAAACTAGTAAAGTAACTGGAACACCCCCTTTCCTCCGTCCCTGATTATTTCTATAAATGTTAAACATTCCAAACAAGATATTCCCTTCCTTCTCCCAATTTGCCAGTGCCAGTTGCTTTATGTGCTGTTAAAAACAGCACTCAGTACAGAGAATCTGTATTCTTAAATCATTGCTGGAAGTATGCCAGGTCTTTCTGAGGCTCAGTGTTAGCTCTATGAAAAAGAATTGCCTGACAGATTAGATCTCAAAACCAGCTAGACCTTACTACTGAATTTATAAGATTTTTTTTAACAAATTACGAAGTTTTTCTGTACATTTCTATTGTGAAATGTAAATAAAGGGTTTTTTTTACACTTCATTTACCAATTCAACTTCAACTTTAGCACTCCCTAGCTTGGTGGGATGATACTATGGCATGAAATTCAGTTCTTCCTCCAGCAGAAAACTGGCAATGACATGAGCATTTGTTATTACTCTGAAATGTTACTTTCATGAATGGTTTATGGAGACAGCTAAAGAAATTTTTTTCTGTCAAAATAAGGATACTTAAAGAAAAGCACAGTTTTTTTTTTATTTCCTACAAAACCACATCCTCTCCCCCACACATTCTGATTGCTTGTAAATTGGAGGTATGCAACTGATTATTTCACAAGATAAGTTACAAGACAGAAATCTTTGAGTTAACCCCTCCCCCACAAAATAATTATTTTTAAGAAAACTAACAAGGATCCATTCAATTAAAATTTCTCATTTGCTTTCAAATCTTGGATTGATATTATCATATACATAGTGGCCTACGTTTTTAAAAGTGTGTACACTTATAAGTGTATGCACACTTGCACCTGACTTTCACATGCAAAAGATCCAGGCTCCAATTCACGAAACCATCCCTATTTAGGGAGGCACGTAAGTGCATGTTTAAGTCCCTAAAGCATGTACTTCCATCCTTTGCTATACAGGGCCTGGACAGTGGGGGCAAGTCATTCTTTATAAAACAATACTGTTTATATATAAACTGATTCTGCTTCAAGAAAATACAGGTATAAAAATCCTCTTAAGGGTTTGTTCATGACACATAAACAAGACATGTAGTGATGAAAGAATCAAAGGAATACATTTGTTACATTTATGCTATGGAACAACTGTGCATTGCTTATTGTGAAACAATAAACATAACATAAAAATATTAGGCCAAATCCTGGGCCCAGATTCTTCTGTGGCAGAAAGATAGCAGGAGCTCTATGACCCGTCTTTGGCTCTGAAGTTACAAGTCCTGAAGCGCTAGAGAATTGTGTTAGGATTACATGGCTACCCAAGTCCTCCTCTTTTCCAGAATGTTATTATTTATTTTTGACGCGCACTCCACATATCAAGCAAACATAGGGTCCCACCCCAATGAGCATGCAATCTAAATATTCTTCTTAGTCTGACCCTCATGTGTGAAAGATGAACTACTCGGGATGAGATTGTTGGGAGGCATTGGGCATGCACAAGAAAGGAACAGCCCAGCACGCTTCAGCCTCTGTAGGACCTTCACAGCAACACCCCTGAAAAAGAACTGTCAGGTAGGGAGAGAAGACAGTCCCATTGGCTGAAATCTTTCCACTCCCACCCGAGTGAGTAAGAGAAAAGAGCACTCCACCTACCTAACCTCAGACACAAGGTAAGAATCACTGGTTATGTCTACACTACAGTGGCTACAGCGGCACAGCTCCGGTGTGGCAGCAGTGCTGCTGTAGTGCAAACAGTTCCTACACAGGGTTTTTTCCGATAATGTAGGTAATCCACCTTGTAGTTAACTTTCACCTGGGAAGTGAGTGTGGGTTCCCTCATTTCCCCTTTTACACACCAGGCCCAACACTCCATACCATGGGTCAGCTTGATATTCAGCTGGCTCATCAAGCTACCTAGAGCTAACATGCCCCTTACTACTCTATAAACAGGGCTAAAGGATCTGGCCTACATAGTTTAGACTTTTGCAAAGAACAGGTATATGTCCAATGTTCTACGGGCCAAATTAAAGCTCTTACAAGAGGAACAAGCCTGGGTAGACATGAAATGATAGAACATTATCCAAGTGCAGCCTAGCACCTTCAGGATGCTCACTGGCAGCTCCTGTAACAGTGCAGTATGCACTTCCCCACTCCGGGTTAGAGCATCTGGCTAGTGAATGAGTACTTGGCCTCCTGAGACAGGTCCCTCTAACAGCACTATTAAAACTGCAAACTATCTGGCTTCTTCAACATGATCTCCTTTATTGAAGCAACCAACTGATGGCTGCCTCTGCCTGGGAGGGACACTCTATATCCTCTCCGCTCCAGGGCAGTTGTTTTAGAGCAGTCACAATTTGCTCCTAAATTTCCAAATGTGCATACCATTGGCTCCCATCATCTGGAAATATACTAATGTTGCTTTAGTCTATTATGGATTAAAAATGCCTTTATCTTATTTTTGTCTAGTTTAGTATTTTAAATGAGTATTTCTCAGGCACTTTAATACAACAATATTCAAAAAAATGTCAAAAGCACTTATTTTTTCCAACATCTTTTACAAACAATTATTCATTTGGACATCAGTAAAGTGATCAGTGAGTAGAATTAATGGCAAACTACTGGGGTGGAATGCTTCTTTTATTGTTAGTTTGAGGATCTACAGGGAAGTCCTGATGTGGCAGCTGATTTCTTCTGTGGTAAATCAGGTACTGCTAGTTGCTATGTAGTAGAAGACAGAGATATCATTTATACAGACTGTAAGTCCTTCTGAAAGTACACATGTCAAAGAAGATCCCAGGGCTCCAAAACTGGAGGTAGATGAAAACCCAAACCTTTCTTTTAGTTTAAAGGGCAATATCAAGTGAATTTAAGTGACTTTTCCAACGCTACATGGAGGAATTATTGTTAGAGACAGAATTAGAAGAATTCAGAAGTTCTTGGATACCAGTCCTGGGCTCAGAACAACTGACTAAGAATACCATTTCCCCTATTCATTATTAACCCTGATGTACTCATTTTAATTATGTTTCAAAATGTAAAAGTAGTAATATTTTTTCTGTTTATTTTGCTCAAAAAGTTTAGGCTTTAGATGGCTTGATGGCATGAGAAACCCTCAACGAATCCTCCATCAATCTGAGTGCCAGAAAATTTATCCTACATGCCACTAGTGCAGTCCAGGAATGGAAGGAAGGTTAGATCCTTCCTCTTCATGTGGAGCTCCTGATCACAAGCCAGGAGAAAGGCTCCATTTCCCATCCCCCTCTTTTCCTGAAGAGCTGAGCAGGAGGAGGATGCAGCCTCTCTCCTGAGGAACTACTGCCACTTCCGAGTCACAGCTAGCTCCGGCTGTCCTTGTCAGCACTGTTCTGCCACAGCATTCACTGTGTGTGATTTTAATTCAACAAATGCAAGCTGGCAAGCGTGTCTGTGAAGGGTGAGCAATTATAGCACGGTTGTGTAAATGAATTAACACTAAAATACAGGTTAGAGGACAGTTCACAAAAAGTTTTGAGTTATGTGCAAAGAAATGTAAAATGAACTGTGTTAAATAAATATATATTAAATAACATTAAAGAAATAAATATATATTTTTATAAGAAAATGCAAAAGGGAACTTTTCTGCTTTCTGTATGTGTCTTAATGATACAGCTTTCAAAGGCTGTAAAAAAAAATCAGAAAGTCAGTTTTTGTCTTATCGACAGTGGATTCTTGGTCTATGTAGAGGACAGGGCAAACAATGACTAATTTATCAGCCAGGCCCTAATCCCCCTAGCAAGACAGACTAGGGAAAACGGATAATGACTGGACAGAACTAGCCAACCACTCCAAGGCTACAAGAAACAGATAAGTAACAATAAGACAACTGTTGTAAAAAATAATGAATACATAAAAGCAATGGTTTAAAAAATAAAATAAAAAAGACAGTACCAATTAGAGTTGTGGCAGAATAAAGTAAAAATGTATTAGAAAATATATTTAGAATGGAATGTTTATAAATGAGGCAATTTTAAAAATTTGAAATTGTGTGCTGTTATGAGGCAAAGTACAAAAAATGTGTGTTTAACAAAGGCAGGTGTGTGTGTGAATGTTTGTGTGTGCGTGAAGCAACACAGGACATACGCCAGATTGGACCAGCATGAATTTAATAAAGACAGAAACAGCCTACCTGTGCCCAAGGACTGGGTAATTCATCACTACATTATCCTGCTCATCTACTTTACTTATGTTTTATGCTTAATTAAGGTGGTAAAATCTTGTCCTAAAATGTTCTTATTAAACCTTTAAACTAGTTAAGCTCAGTAAATGGCGCGGACAGTGTTTTTTTATCCAACAATACAGTAAGGACGTTTGCTGGAAACCGCAGGATGAGTCTGTTTCTAGACTGAAATAAACTCACCTCTAGGCCATCCCATCTCATCCTCTCCCCCAAACCATATCCATGGCAAGACCCCCACCTTCCTTACTCCTTCTCTCCAAGACCCCTTCCTCTTTCTGAGCTAACTCCAGTGAATGTGAGTGAGACTAGATGCTTTACATTCTATGCAAAACAAAGCTTTAATTATCATTTACCCCTAGGATATTTGTCAAAATCCAAGTTTTCAAATCTTGGGGCTGGCCAGCTCTAAGGGAGTACTGGTTAGGCAGTGCTGTGCAAGGGGGAAAAAATTACATCTGAAAAAAATGTGTAAATTACATACAAACTATTTTACATACGCACAAAAAGGGACAGCATTTAAAACACAACCTATAAAATTCAGGCCCGCCTTACCTCTCTATCAAGTCCAGCTGCCACTGTGATAATGTCACCAGTTTCATTGTTGATTGTAAACATGTTCGGTGAGGGGGTGCTTGGGGCCTGTGACAAGATTCTGTATCTCAGCATCCCATTCAGTGCATTAGGATCATCAGCATCAATAGCAGTAACAGTCATCACATAGGTTCCTAACAGCACAATACATAATTAGTGTTAAATAAATAGTTTACCTGAATTACACAAGGTCACTTACAAGCACAAAAATGGTCAAAACGTTTACTTCTTTTGATAAACATTACACATTCTTTCTCTTACCCAAAGGAAACTGAGTAGGCCTGAGTCCCAGGATTTATGAAGCAATTAAGATACATAACAGAGGATAACAACACTAGTGTTTATAAAGTATCAAACTTGCTTATTACTGAAAAAGCTCCACAGGCCATCAAACCCTGCAATTCTGCCATAAACACATTTAATTAACAATGAAGCTTCTAAAGTTTAAATAGTAGGCTCAATCGCTGGGCCAAATGAAACATTTGATAATCAAAACATGTTTAATTTTAAAATGTGCCGCATGTGTTAACTGTGTATGAAAATCAACGCAAAATCAAAACAAGGGCTTTTCTAGATACTATTTCTTTCCCTTTGCAATCCTGACTGTTTAAAATCATGTTGGTTCTTGGCACTTGAACTTGGCATAATATGTCTTGAGAGAAACTGAAGGAACATGTCAGTTCCTAAAAATTCCTTGTTGCACTGCTAAAGAAATGGCTTCTGACACAAAATTTGCATTTAGATGTAAATCTGAACTTATTCCAATTTTGAGGGTGGTTCAGATACATTATTTGGTTCTGGAGAAAGTCCTAAGTTGTACAGTTTGGTTCCAAATCCAAACTTCCCCAGAATTACTGAGATTCACATCCAGGACTATATATAGGCTCCAATTCTGCAATTAATGGCATGGACTGTACTGGTGCACTGTCAACTGCATGATTGCATCTGTATATAGATATAGACGCTAATTTTAGACTCTCATTTTTGTCAGCCTTGGCCTAAATAAACTGTATCATACAGATCACATAATCTATTATGTAATACATACTATATTAGGTGTATTTATTTTATATATAAAACAGAGAATGGGCTTAAAATGTATATATAATTATATAGACTCTCCAGGGATATTACATGGCATTTCCTTTCTAACAAGGAAGCTATTGTAAAATTTTTGTTTTTAAAATGTTGACATTGTCTTTTCTAGACATTGGGTCACTGGTTTCTTGCTTGATTTCAAAAGGACACTCAAGTAGGTTGCTAGAGTACAATATATGGATGTACAAATACCCCAAATTGCCACAGGACAAGCAGAGAAAAATTTGTTCCACAACCATATATGGTATCATTACTGTAAATCTATTCGACTTCTTTTAGTTTTTATTTTTAATCCCCTAGTGTTCTTTTTATTCAAAAACTCACTAGTCAGGGGAGAGAGATATTTACAGAAAGAGGCATATTAAAAGGTCACTAATCAGTTGTCTAGCAACAAACTAATCCTCAAAGTTACAAAACAACTGTTTGGCCTCCTTTATTTTTCAGGTGACTCTAATCTTGCATGGGTGCTGCCATAATATAAATATTTGGGTGCTGTCCAAATAAAGTAGTCCTTCCCCATTTTCCTTCTCTCTGCATTGTCCCTTACTCATTCCCTAACATGTGTAATGAAGTCTTTCTTTTAAATTAATTTTTAGCTTGCAAAAATGTAAATTAAAAATTAAGGGTAGTGGCAATCTAGCTTCCTGAAATTTTTGTCGATTGCACCTTTCAAAAATGTTACGACTTCTAAATGTATTTTTCTCCAAAACTAAAAAACCCATCTATTTTCACACAGAAAACCTGCTATATTTTACCTGGCTTTGATCCTTCAGGCACTGTCCCATTCCAGACTTGGTGTAAGAACTCAGGCCTATTGTCATTCATGTCAATAACATTAATGACAATGTCAATAGGATTCTCCACCTGGTTTCCATTTACATCCACTGCATGTGCTCTCAGCTGCAAAAGCCATTGGGAATTGTGTGAGTTTGCAAAACATATGAACATACATGGACATTAGCACAGACAGGAAATCTTACACTAACTATTTTAGCCTGATTTATTTCAGTATCTAGATGACTTAAATTTTCAGTTTATTGAGGGAACCTTTGTAGATGGAGTTCAATGGGCATAACACATGTGTAACTGAGGGCAGAACTGAGCCCTTTACATTTAACGAAGGATATCAATTTCTTTGTTTTTTCTATCTATTTTTGAAGGTCTTTTTTCCTTCTGGAAATTTCTTCAGTTGAGAAAGAAAAAAAAATCTGAATAGTTCACCCAGGGGGGACAGATTTCTGTGGGGCAGGTTTCAGACTCCCATCAGCCTAATTTACGGACTCCAAATTACTTTTGGAATAATAATACTACCTAATGTTTTATAGGCTTTTTGTACTTCTTAACCCTGATTGCCAGTGGAAAGTCTTCAGGAACATCCAATCCTGCACTATCCATATGGAGGTCTTCTGTCCTTCATCAGAAAATTTTTGTTGGTAATCCATCTGAAATTAATACTGCTTCATTTTTGTAAATTTTGAAATGGTATTATGGAAACTGTATTGTAAGAATATTTCAAAGGAAAGATAGGATTCTAGACAATATTCTTCATTTAAAGCCTAAAAAAGAAAAAGACTAATTGTGTATATCTATTTTGTTTTGCTGGCAGAGTATGGCAAAAATTGTTCTCACTAAACAACTGAAAATTCAAGAGTCTAAAGTTTATGCCTAAATTTTCCAAAGTGGTATTTGGTTGCCCTATTTGAGACACCTTAAAGAAGCTGATATAGAAAGTTTTATGTTGTGGAAGAGCTTCTCCCGCCGAAATAGCTACCACCTCTCGCAGAGGCAGGAGTTATTAAGCCAACAGGAGAAATCTCTCTTGTTGGCTTAGAGTGTCTCCACCGTAAGCATTACGGTGGCATAGCTGCCTTGGTGCAGCTCTGCCGCTGTAAATGCTGTAGTGTAGATGTATCCTAAATTGGAAATCTGGGAGGTAAAAAGTTGTCAATGTAGCTCAGAAGTCGTTTTGACACAGAGTTATAGGAGGCAGGGGGTGAGATTAATCTACCATGTTCTGGAAATGGTCTTAGAGGTTGTCAGAAAATTCCTTAGTCGCTATTACTTAAACTGGAACTGAAAGGGAAAGAGCTAAAACAAATTGTATTCGTTAATCCAAATTCTTGGTAAAACCCCATGAATTCTAGAGCTGCTGCACCCTAACATGGTCAAACTCCATCTATGAATAGCAACTGCTAAATCCTCTGTACAGAAAGTAGGATTATACTTGCTCCTCAGATGGGCCAACAAATTGTGCACTAAAGCTATTCTACTCTGGAAATTATCTCCAGGAACTGTCTCTCTTCCCTTTTGTTTCAAGTGGGGGCCATTTCAGGTCAAACCTTGGTTTCCTGCTTTGCAACCAATTTTGTTTTACTACTAGTGCTGCCGAAATATTTGGTCTACTTTGCAATTTCTCTAGAGCAAAGAACATAGCTTTTATAAACAGAGAGATCTAATTTACAATTATAATTCCATTAAAATGCTTAGATTTGCCCTGAAAATGAAACCTGGTAGTTTTTCTTCCCATCCATTTCTCAAATTTTAGCTGCTGCAATTCCAGTATAATTATGCCCAAGTTAGGGTGTTATATTAAAAATAAACTCCTGTCAAACAAACAAACAATATGGTGGAATTTGTAATCAATGGTATAAATCAGAAAAATAAACGACAGCATTCACATTTCAGCCTTCTTTAATTAACTAAATACACTAACTCACATTTGTTAAGCTGTTTCAACATGCTAGGAGTTCCCTGTATTATGTATAATAAGTAGAATAAATATAAATTCCAATCCAGTATAAACTCTTTAAATCACATCTTGTAGAAAACTGTGCCAGATGCACAAATCAAATTTGAAGCAGATGTTAATCTTTGATTTGATAATCTGGTTATGGTAAATTAAAATCTTACATGAAAGGAAGCTATCTGCTCCCGATCTAAAGGTTTCGTCACTGACAGTTGACCTGAGATGGGATTGATGATGAAGATTCCAGTTGGAGGTTGGTCAGCTCCTGGTCCAGTAACACTGTATCTCAGTGAAAGACTTTTATCACGATCAGACCTAATCTAAATGTCAAGAAGATGAGGTTTATGTTAGTTAAACAGAACAAGACATTGGAACTGAGAGTGAAGAACAGCAGATTGGCATTCATTTTTAACATAATATTTAGGCTGAAATTATATTTACAAGAAAACAATGGCAGAGACATGAACACTAATACAATGTTTGGGCTTTTCAATAGTATAATACATTGTCAGAAAATCAGGCACTGAATTTTTCAGAAAAAATTTTTCATGTAAAGTGACCCTTCTTTTTACACTATGGGATGAATTATATTACTAAAAATAATTAAATACTCTTATCCTTAAATCTATTGCTTAGCTCCTAAAACATTACACAAGATTTGTGAACACTAAAATATACTGTAAGACAGTCTCTTTCAAGACCCATGTTCAGCATTCTGCATTTCTTTTATAATACAGTAACTCCTCACTTAACGTTGTAGTTATGTTCCTGAAAAATGCAACTTTAAGTGAAATGATGTTAAACGAATCCAATTTTCCCATAAGATTTAATGTAAATGCAGGGGGTTAGGTTCCAAGAAATTTGTTTGGGGGCAGACAAAAGGCGTTATATACTGTACTGTACTGTGGAGGGGAGGTTCCCCTGGCTTAGCCCTGGGGCTCAGGGCTGGGGGGTGCGGGGTCTGGGAGGGAATTAGGGTGTGGGAGGGCACTCAGGGTGGGGGTGCGGGAGGAGGCTCAGTGCTGGGGCAGCAATTCTGGGAGTCGCGATTCTGGGAGCTGCTCCCACCCCCTCCGGACAGTCAGGGCCACCCGTAACAAAGGGGCTTTAGGGGCCTGGGCTAAGGGGGCCCTGGGGCCCTGGCCTGCAGCTCTAAAGCCCCTTTGGGAATGCGGCCCTGTGAGCACGGGCCGGAGGACTCAGGAGGAGCAGGGGCAGATGTGCAGCCAGCGGCCGGAGAGAAGCAGAGCTTTCCCCTTCAAAGCCAGCCGGAGAGAAGTGGCGCTTTGAAGAGGAAAGTGCCGCTTCTCTCTGGCCGCTGGCTGCACGGCTGCCCCTGCTCCTCCTGAGTCCTCCGGCCTGTGCTTGCAGGACCATATTCCAAAAGGGGCTTTAGAGCTGCAGGCCAGGGCCCCGGAGCCCCCTTAGCCCAGGGCCCTGCAGCCCCTAAGCCCCTGCATTCCAGGTGGCCCTGCCTGCCAGGGGCGAAGGGGGGGGCAGCTTCCCTGCTCGCTCGCTCCCTCCCTCCCTCCCTCCCAGAAAGTCCTAAGCACTGGGGTGAAACGCTGGGAGGGAGGGAGGAAGGGAGGGGGAGGAGGCGGAGAAGAGGAACTTGTGCAATGCTCCCTTGTAAAGTCAGCCAAACAATGTTATAAGGGAGCATTGCACAACTTTAAATGAGTATGTTCCCTAATGGAGCAGCGACGTAACTTCGAAACAACGTTAAGCGGAGGATGTTAAGTGAGGAGTTACTGTACTCAATAGTATTGCAACCATTTAGGTGCTTGTGATCGCATGGTTACTTCAGGGGAAATACTGAACTTTTAGCTGAGTTCTTGGCTAACAAATAAAGTAGAAATTGATTGTACAGTATGTTCACTGGTAGCCTTTGCTACACCTTTAAGAAAGTCACTTGCAAGTGCATAGACAGGGTAGAGCCATGTTCACATCTGTTACCCTGTCCACACAAACACACACACACCTTTTGGTAAATTGACTGTGCGGGCAACACTAATGGAACACCTCCCCCCTAATTCCCCTGCATCTTGTGCAGGAATGCCTGGTAATAGACACCTACTTGCTGTGCATTCCTGCACAACAGGTAGTGTAACCTCAATCAGCCATGTCCCTTTCCCTTGTTCCCCTCCTCTGATATGCCTATCTCTCTCCGCCCCCCACAACAAACACATACACAAACACACAAGTGGGGAGTTCCAGTGCAGGATGCAGCAGAGTTGGCTGAGTCACAACTGCCACCTTTTGCACCAGTAGAGGTTCCCCCTACTTCAGGGCAATTGCTGTCTGATTTAAATTCATTGTAATTCAATGTAAGAAGAACAAAGAGTTCTTGGCAGACCACAGAATTTGGCCCAATATCTTATGTATAGATGTAACAGCAGAATTTGGTCCTTTAATCTTTGATAAGCAGAAAGACTATCAATGACACCGGAAGTTCACTTCCAAGGAATTCTGAAATCACACCTCTGCCTTCTTGGTTGTTAATTACCTTACCCTAACTAATTCCTGAGGAAAAGGCCCTCTGGAGTTTTCTGGTAAGTTGATTGGAGGGATGACCCAGTCTCTCTTCTGTCTCTGCAGATGACTGCTGGGCTTATATTGTTGCCGTGGAAATACTATTTCTTCAATTTTCTTTTGGTCCTTAAAACAGACATTAGAATGAGAATTGGTAAAAATGTGTATATTGAAGAATGGTTTTCATACCATTACATGACAGCCTGAGACGCACGCTTCATTACATGTTTATGAAGCTATTTATTGGGTTCACAGTACAATATGGAAATAAGCAATATTATTACATTTTTCCTATGAAATAGTAGCAATTCCTTCATTTTTCAGCATGCCACTTGGAGGTCAAATGGAATTATAAGCAATTTATTACCTGGTACTGCTGTGTAAACTAATTTGCACTTTCTATATTCCAGTTTGATAGTAGTTAATATTGTGCAGAATTTTAATAGGATGCCTTTATATGTATATAATCTCATTAATTGGAACTACAGTTCAGGTAATGGGAAGCTGTATATTAAATTTAGATCTGGGTGTGCTAAATTATAATTTGAGTTCCAAGAGAAGTTTAATACATACTGGTAAGGAATGTCTGAAATATTTATGACCTTATTAAATCCCATAGAATTAATGCTGTAATTATTTTAAACCTATGTCACCCATGATGGATGTTGTAGATGACCCACTTTGCACAGTGGGCATTAATCTCTGCTGGGTGTCAACATTGCCTTTATATTCCTCTCTACATCTGTAGTTATTTCAGCATTTAGCTCTTGATGCACATGTGCATGCAGACATGTTACTCCGGGTAGGGAAAAAAAGCCCAAAATACATTCTTCGGTTACTTTGGGGAAAAAAGTTATTTTTAATCAAGTAAATGTGTCGGAGGCTAAAATCCGCAGGTGCAAACTGAAGGCCAGTTTCTGCTATCCTCACTCCCTTTGAGTAGTACCTTACAAGTGAGTAGCCCCAATTTAGTAAGGCTAC
The DNA here is from genome assembly GCF_013100865.1 of Trachemys scripta elegans. Classification (NCBI taxonomy): domain Eukaryota; kingdom Metazoa; phylum Chordata; order Testudines; family Emydidae; genus Trachemys; species Trachemys scripta. The sequence continues at coordinate 206,376,507 of NC_048299.1, forward strand.
ACTGTAAAGAAAAACCCATGATGCTGAGTCTCAGAGCCAGAGTCAATTGGCTTGTGGTTGCGGGGCTTGGGCTGTGGGGCTAAAAATAGCAGTGTAGACATTCAGGCTTGGGTTGGAGCCCCGGGTCTGAAACCCAGCGAGGGCAGAGGGTCTCAGAGCCCAGCTTCTAATCCAAGCCTCAGTGTCTACAGTGCAATTTTAGCCAAGCCCAAGTCAACTGACCTGGACTCCGATTTGGTGCAGCGGGTTTCTCTTTGCAGTGTAGACATACCCTCACATGTAAGGCATTACCTGAGTGTGACTGAGGGCACCAGAACTGGGCCCAAAGGGTTTGTCTTCACTGCAAAAATGTGACCTCTTAAGTCAGGTTAGGTAACCTGGGTTAAAATAGCAGTGATGACACAGCAACTTGGCTTCTAACTCTGGTTAACAGCTGGAATTTGACCCCAGGCTTTCTTAGGGCTGGTCCACACTAACCCCCCAGTTCGAACTAAGATACGCAACTTCAGCTACGTGAATAATGTAGCTGAAGTCGAAGTACCTTAGTTCGAAATACAAGGTACTTACCGTGGGTCCACACACGGCAGGCAGGCTCCCCGGTCGACTGCGCGTACTCCTCTCGCAGAGCAGGAGTACCGGCATCGACAGCGAGCACTTCCGGGATCGATTCATCGCGTCTAGACAAGACGCGATAAATCCCAGAAGATTGATTGCTTACCGCCGAACCCGGAGGTAAGTATAGACATACCCTTAGAGGCTTTAATTTGAGTTGCTAACTCAAGTTAAAAGCTGAGTTGTCACTGCTATTTTAACCTAAGTTTCTTAACTCATGTTAGCAAATCCAAGTTAAGAACACTACTTTCTTCGCAGAAAAGACATGTCCTCTGAAAGGAACAGTTTCTTGTGTGCGTATTTAATGTGAACCACCAAGTGCTTTATTAAGACTTGACCTTAAATATCTCAAAAACGCAGAACAATTGCTTATTCTTAGAAAAATATCTAGCACAACTAAATGCAATCTATTTTGAAACAGATACTTAAGTCTTTGATCTGTAACTATAAGTTTAGCGTGGCTATATCAACCAATGAAGAATATTTATTTTTGTAAAAGATGCTTTGTAAAAGGAAGTAAAAAAAGCAGGCAGTGGTATAAGGGGTGGGTGTAGCATAACTATCACATTTACTACAGGGAGTATATTAGGTTAACTGTATATTGGTAGGTTAGATTTTGTGTTACTTTGGCTTGGCTTATATTGGTTTCCACCAGAGGGAGACTATCTTCCCTAAAAGTAGTGCTGGAATTCTAAATAATTTCCAGTCCCCAATTTGATTATTGAGGGACAATACAAATACTCTATGCCAGGAATGCTTTCCCGCTACTGCTGTAAATCTACAGTTCCAATCTAATCTTGATTGATGGATTCTAGCAGAGATTTGTCTATTTTGTGGTTAAATTTAACTGCTTGAATAAATACTGTAATGCTCTCCAGCAATTTAAAATAAAGAAATGACCACTTCCAATTTAAATTCAGGTACAAATCTCAAACTGTACAAACAATATGTTCAAATACAAATGATTTCTGGATCCTTAAACAGAAATGGGTTTCCATGACTTTAGCAGGGCTACAAAATAATAGATTATGGAACATTACTTTTAAAGACTACAGCTTTATAATTATTTATGCACTAGTTACCCACTAGCAGGAAGTCAGATGTTGAGGTGTGTGACAGATGTAGTCTAAAACCTATTTTCAACGACATTTCCAAAGGCAAATGTTTTACCTTCTCTGAATGCTCTGCAAATGTTGGCTTGATGCTCAGCTTCACCACCACTTGCCACTGTTGCTGGGTTTCCTTGTCTTGAGCGTAGATGATGAATTCTGTGGGATCTGTAGAAAGCTGAAAGCTTCTTGCTGCATATACCACACCATCTTCACCTACTCTAAAATCTGCTGGTTCGCTGCTTTCAAACTGTACTTTTCTCTTTTCATCACAGCTTCTAAACCCCACTGTGAAACACAAAAAACATCGAGAATATAAGAACTGAAAGAACAGAGCCTGCTTAAACTCAGTCATCAGCTGGTGTTAGGTCAAGAACAAAAACCTGTATCTTAAAAGCCTATTCTCCGCAGTCACAATAAACTCACGGTCATTTCATCATGTTAAGTGCATACATTATTCAGGAATTAAAAATCATATTTTATGGATCAGCCCATATAATAGTGGCATCCTTCAGAGAGGGAAGACCAAGTTCTATTTCTCAATCAGATTGCCTGTCATCCACTACAGAGGCCTTGAGCTCCACAACAACCATCCGCTCTCTCTCGCAAAGGGGCAGAACTGATTGGTTCCAAATACAGCTCCAGCCTCTTTGACCTGGACTGGAATTACTATCACTAATAAGTATATATGACAGCTGTAGCCCAGGGGTGTCAAAGGCAATAGGGGATTAAAATGAAGAAAACTTTGGGCTCTTCTACCCCACACAGAGAAGCTTCTGTCAAAGGGAGATTTTTATATTCATAACTTTTTAAAAAAAGAATAGTTTTTCATATCCAGAGTTAGATTTTATTATGACCTCATTAGACTTTCTGCAGAAAATGACAAAACAAGTGCACAAAAGAACATGCATTTTGAAAATTAAAACTGTCTTTTCCCCTTTATGAACACCTAAAACTACTGAAAAGGATTGAGTGGAGAGAAAGTAGTCAAACTGCTATCATGGACTGGGGAAAAAAAATGCCACAGACATTTTTAATACGTGGCGATCATCACAAACTTGGTTTAGATTCAGCACCTCACGTGCTAACGACACTGAAGTAGCAGCCTAGAGGGCAGTGCACCACACGGGGAGTTAGACCTACTTTCTATTCCTGTCCTTGCCACTGACATGCTGTATTACTGTGGACAGATCACATAACAGCTCCGGTCCTCCGTTTTCCCATTTGTAA